>NW_006239071.1:177294-181999 GCF_000226075.1 Solanum tuberosum
CAACCCCCCCCCCCCCTACTTGGTCCACTCATTCTTCGCAGATTTCTCTCCTTGTCATTTTCACCCAAGAAGAAAACCCAACTTCGACTGTAGGGAAGCCAATGACCTCCCGGAACCCTCTTTTTCTATTTATCTCTGGCCAATACAATGGCCTTCCATCATCTGTCACATGCTCGGATTCAATCAATATATTGCATCCGACCTCAGCGTGCTTCCGTAAAAGAATAACACACGACCAACGGTGGTGAAAACAATGGAAGTATAACACAATCAATAGTGGTGAAAACAAGGACTGCAGACCGAAGGGCTTTAGTTAGCACAGAAGCAGTGGGGTACCAGAAATGAGGCAGGCAGAATTGAACGGTTGGAGATGGGAAAGGATTGTGACTTGGGAAAGAACAGGTCAACAATAAGGTATTTTATGTGCAATAGGAATGTGCATTTCAATTTTCCTTCAAAAGAATGTTAGTTTTGCAATATAGAATTGAAGGAGACTTCATTTTGGTGGTAAGAATTAACTAAGTTTCAATAGGCAGCCTAATTTTTTCACAGATCAAGATCATCCAATTGTTGGATATATGCAGAAGTTCATTCACAACCTGATAAAAAAACAGAATTTATTTGTAAATCAACCTGAAGGTGTACAGAGTGTAACCAGGATATTCTTGGTGAATGCAGGTTAAATAACAACAAACACAAACAAAAAGGAAGTGACATTTGAAAGGTCAACTGCCAACACAATTTTGTGAAGAAGAAGAAGAAAGAGAGTAAATTTAGAAATAAGAAAGATTACAGAGTCATGTAATAGAAGGCAGCAAGGAGTCCAACCAACAGACAACAGGATACAGGTTGAAATTTTGTGTAGAAAGCAAGAGTCTGAAAAAGAAAAGAGAAAAAAAGAGAGAATTTACTGGGGTAGTGAATCCACACTTCTGAATTGATACATAAAATTCATCATTATAGGAACAGACACTATTCCTTCATGTGAAGGTATTGATGATGCAACTGTTGCTGGGATCATGTTTTGATCCCACCTTGAATTATGTGGACAATTGGATGAAAGAAACAATAAGTGCTTTGAAGTAAAAAAAAATAACAGACTGTCGCTGTTAAGTAAAGATGCACACAAAATTTATACTGTTGGTGTAGGAGAAATACGCTGGAAAATACATCATTTCTTTGGATTTTTAGGATGCCTTAATGTTGTAAACAACTGTTGCTGGGATCATGTTTTGGTCTTTTGTACTTCTGCAGTACCTTCTAGGTACTAAACAGTAACAAAATTATCTTACTTCATATGAAAAATATAGAAACATACACCATTTCTAAACAAAGCCTAAATACTGATGAATCTCACGTTTCCAGCCATTCAGCCTGTGAAATACAGTTATATTGAAATATGAAGGTGTATGACACAAATGATAAGCAGCATCTAACATGGCATACCAGAGACTGGTCTTTCTCTTCATTCTTCTCATGTTGTTTGTAAAGCGATGGAGGTAGTGATACTGATGCTTTCAACTCCTTAAGATCATCATGGTTAGGAACTAACCGATTTGTAATTGCCAGGCCAAGGTCTGAGACAGCATATGAGTTCTGCAAAAGTATTCATACGATCAAACAGCAGGATAATCTCAATTCTCAGCTGTTCACACTTATCGTTGTTTTGTTTGTGCATATATTCCACTGGCACTAAGTGATAGAAGCTACGTAGAATGACAGGCATTGACACATTTAAACAAGTATCAGCTTTCCTTTCTTACCTTTGATTTTGTGGAATCTACTACATCTTCTGAATGTTTTATACTGTGAAGGATAGACTTAATCGTTGAAATGCTTTCCTTCTCTCTACTGATACCACCTTCAGGTTTCCCCTCTTCATCTCCATGCACCAACATTGAGAGGAAAACGTGCAATTGCCTGAAACAAAACATTCAACTATATTCAACGAAAAGTAGAGCTTTGAGAAGCAGGATTTCCCCGGATGCAGCAACTGAATCTACATAAATGTTAATGATCACAATGTACCTCCATTAGACAAACTTGCACACAGATGACAGACAATGCCAAACAACTTAATTACAATACAACTGACATCATACAAAGGGTTTGGGTACATCTTTAAATGGTCATCATGCCACTAATGGATCCAATGTTGGAGACTCCATACATGTCCATCCCTAGAGTGCCTAGGGTTGCAAACAAATGCTTATTCATAGGTATTACAATAAGTTTATTAAAAATGAAAATATGTAACATGTTTTGGATTCTTTATGAAAATAGTGAATGATTTTGTTAGAGAGTACCAAGAAGGTACCAAATAGGAGACACATATCAACAACAATATGTCCTCATTAGAAAAACTGAGGAACATTCTATTTATCTTAGCATGTTCAACCCCAATGCTACAGTTGCTAAATGCAAGTCCAATCAAGGGTCGAACATACTATTTAGATGGAATTGCAATGACTGGGTCTGAGAACTTGGAAGAATCTTCCAATTACTAGTTGGAACTCCACTGATGACATGACAAGATAAAATGCTTTGGAAGGGAGAAGAAGGTAGTCACTGTAAAGTCTTGCTATTGCTTGTTGAATAGACCCCCCCCCCCTACCAGTTCCCTCATTCCCCATTGGCCCTGGAGACAAATATGGAAGACTTGTGCAGCTTACAAGATCAACTGTTTCACATGGCTTGTGGCTAAGCCCGCTAAGGAAACCTGCCTAACACCACATAATCTACAAATAAAAGACATGATATTTGCAACAAATTTGTGCCGTGTGAAGAGCAATATAAAGACACAAAGCGCCTTTGTTACACTGTAAAGAGGCCATGCAGATTCAGAATATGCTCCAGTGTGCTGAATCTCAAATGGGCAATGCCGAAGACTACCCCACAGCTTTTGTAAAGCTGGAGAGTGTGCTGGAATCAGCAAAACACCCCTCAAAATGTGGAATTGCACACCAACAGCAGGCTAGTATGGCGAATGATCTAGAGATAAAGGAACTCCATATTTTTTTCAAGACATCAAGGTTTCTACACTTGGGGCTCGTTTGGTGTGAGGGATAAGCATAAATAGTCCTGGGATAAAATTTAGATGTCTTGTTTGGTTGACATGTTTGGGATAACTTATCCCACCATTTATAGCATAGTGATTGGATAAGTTATCCCATTTACATGGTGGAATAAGTTATCCCAGGATAACTAACCCTAGGATAGTTAATCCTGGGATAACTAGTTCCCAACCAAACGACCCCTTATTCTTTAAGTTAAAATGTATTCTTTTACTTTTGGAACAGCATGGTTGTTGTAAATGTTCCTGAAGCCATTTTAGATTTCATCAACTCATAATTCAACTGTGAAGTATTAGGAGTCGTTTGGTGTGAGGTATAAGGTACAATAATCCCAGGGATAAAATGACTGAACAATTTTATCTTGTGTTGGGTTGGAGGTATAAGGCAGTCCTGGGATTATTTATCCCTCATTTACACATTAGCGGTGGGATAAGTTATCCATATACATGGTGGAATAACTTATCCAGAATAATTAATCTCGGGATAACTCGTTCCCAACCAAACGACCCCTTAGTGTAGGTTGATCCTTTTGGATGTAACTACCAGCACTCTCATTACCTTATTAAAATGTGCCCGAATTAAGACAGAATATAGAACTAAACAGTAGAAAATATTGAAGGGAAGGGAAAAAAAAAACAAGTCAAACCGTAGACATAAGTTCAACAGTCAAGGAATTATACATCCAGAGTAGATGACAAGTACCCTTCTTTATCTCCAGGCAAAGTAGTTTAGCCATTCAGCCATGAGGATTAACACAACGAGAAAGTGACACCAACGTTTAGAATATATGTCATTGAGTGTTATCAATAGTAGCAAAGGCAGATTAATTTCCCATTATGTCATTCTATTTTTCCTTCTTTGTTAGACAAGTAAAGGCTGTACAGATTTCTTTTTTTTGAGATAATGGGGCTGTACAGATTTCTTATAACAAATCAGCACAATTTCTGAATTTATACTTTTTTTTGAGATTGGTAACTATATGTATATATATATTTTTTTTAAATTACCCCATAACAGTGCAAAAGACTTAACAAAATCCCAACCAAGCTTAGGCTACTGCTTCACAAGGATCCTATCATATCAACTAGTGATTCAGCCTCCTCAGCATAGCTTTCTTTACACCAAAAATAAAACAAAAATATACAATTCATCTTGATTTTCTCCACAAAATTATATTTGTCTTCAAAAGCTCTATAGTTCCTCTCCTTCCAAATGGTCCACCATATGCAAGCAGGGACAAGTTTCCACCATTTTTTCTGACTAACTGCCCCATCATTCTGGTCTGAATTTATACTCAGAAGTAATTGGTGATACCATGCACCTTCTTTCCAAGTAATAACAGATACGGGTACAGCTGCTTGTCCAACCTATTCTTCAAATAAACAACTAGTACACACTCCCTGCCCTCCCACAAGAAAAAAGGCCAATTCTCCAAGCACCACCTTTTTGTGGGATAAGTTACAACAAGAACTACATTTAGATGAGTGCATCATGTATTATTCTAGTAAGCCTTCTACAAAGAGACTGGTGAAGAGAACAAAATCTTATGGTACTCCATGTTATGCAGGCAAACAACTTGTACGCACTCCCTTTCTTCCCCAAAAGAAAAATACAAAATCCAATACACCAAG
>NW_006239071.1:183555-184453 GCF_000226075.1 Solanum tuberosum
TTTGCGGGATGGGTGTAAGTTACAGCAAACACTACACTTAAATGAAGTCCTCCACGCACTATTTCAGTAAGCCAAGTACTAAGAGCTTACCATAGCCAGCATAATCACGGAAGACTATTATAACTGGTAAAAGAGGGGGATTACTACCGGTAGCCTATATTATGCAAGTAACCCTGCTTATGAAGTGACAATCAAGTAAAACTAAGATCAGCATCTAAAGATATGTAGACTGAAAATCATGAGAATAACTGGTTGGGGTGGGGGGTCACGAAAATGCATTTTGAGGCAGCCTCGATCTCTTTAAACTTCTATACATGCAACCATCAGTAAGGTCAGGAAACACTTGTACCTATAAGTAGGCTCAAATACTTTGACATCCTTGCATTCGTCGATGTTAGGAAATGAAGAATGATGAGCAAGAGCATGGACCAAGTATGGTAGAATATATTCTGGATAAGGAACTGGGGTAATAGCTTCAGATTGCACAGAAAGTTGACGTGCCTTCCCCTGCTGATAGATCTGGATAACATCACTTAAGTTGCTCTTGATCTGTCAATAATTGGGAGATAACAAATTCATTAACAAGTATAAACATATAACCAAGAGAGACATGCCAGTACAACAATCACAATTCACACCTCTTCAAAATCTGGCTGCTGAAACTGCAAGTCAAGTAAGAAGGCACAAGTATACTTCGGGTCCAAATAACGATCCTTCAGGTATTGATGGATTTTGTTGAGGAATAACTTCTTTACTTGAGGGAAACTAGCCTAGTAGCATTAACAGTTAAAAAAAATTATTCAAACAATTTGTCTCTAGAAAGCAATTGCTGAAAATTGTTGTGTATAAGGGACATCAGTGCAGTGGGTGGGGTTTGGGGGGGGGGGGGGGAACCCAA
>NW_006239071.1:184882-197635 GCF_000226075.1 Solanum tuberosum
TGGGGGGGGGGGGGGTAACTTCACCTCTGATGTCCCAAGAGTAAGGTAAAAGACATCCACAGGAATCTTGTGGTCCCAGTGCTTTGATAGACGAAGCATAGCTTTTGCTGCAGCAAGTCTTAAATGGGCCTTATCAACAGAACTGTAAAATGGCAAAGATAAGAGAAAGAGAAGCCAAATCTACTGTAGAAAGAAAGCCTTGTAACAAACTATGCAAAGCACATCCATCTATTGCCACAACCCCCAAAAGAGGATAATTCCTGCACAGTAGCAGTACCTTGACTTAATTTGAATTGAGATTTCCCCAAAAGAGAGTATATTTTTCAGGATTCCCAACAAGTCATCAATCCCCAATCGAAGGTTAGCATCCTTCACTGGTAAATAGCTTTTGACCAGTGTCTTAATTCCAAATATCTGTATATCAGTATTGAATGAAAATGCCAATTTATCCTTTAGAAAATAGTCATAATTCTGAAAATCGTAACGGAGATAACCAAACAGTAAAATCTGACCTTCATTGAACAGATTTCACTTCGGTCCTCCCAACTTTCTTTGGCTTTACCTTCAGATGTCTGAAAAGAATAGTTTGCCTTTAGATGAATACTAAAAGAGGAGGTAAACAATGTCGCAAAATTTGGCATTAATTCAAGAGGCATACATGACTAAGCTCCAATATGTTTTTCTTTATGAACTGCTCAATCTCTTTCTCCCTTGTCTCAAAGACTGGCATAGCAGTCTGTGCAATACATCCAAGAGATTGTAGTACAGCAGGTAAATGTGACTTCTCTTCTAGCATATCAACAAGTCTCTGCACATTACACAGGTAATGTAATACCCAAATATTTCACCAACATATGACAAAGATAAACCTCGAGAGAGAGGATAAATCAATAGGCAGTAATTTGTATGGGTATAGTGAGATTATGACCTACCTTATATAGAACAGACAATGACTTGAGTCCATCATCCTTCATTATTGATGCAAGTGCATGTATAGCATACTTGGCCTGCCTCCGGCTTCCCTCCAAGCAAATCCTCTCAAGCATAAGGTCTAAAGACCTGTAAGTTGCAAGCATAATGTTTCAGTATATCGCAGCAAGGAACTAAAGCATAAAAGCTTCAAATGTGAACCTTGAAGAATCTCCCAATTTTTCTCGGATGGCTGCACCAGCCTTTGCCAAAACATGCAAGACACCTTCTTTAATTATCTCATTATCATCTTCAAGAAGATGTATCAAATCTTCCTCAATTCCACTAAGTAGAAATGGACAGAAACGTGCAAGAATCTGCAATGTTCATCAAAGAAAGACATGAATTGAAGAAAGACACAGAAAAGGTAATTATGTACTTTCTAAAACATAGATAATTTGATTTCATTCTAAAAAAACATGGATAATTGATTAAATCAGAGACGACACTTTTGTAGTGACATCTGAAGGTAGCAATGCATCGAATTGCTCACAATTTATAGGGCATTTAGGCCGACTCTTGAAAATGTGATAGTTCTGCAAGCAAGACAATCATAGATGCCAAGGCGCCACTATTACCAGCTAAAATTTACCAGAATATAGCCTATAGGGCATGCCTACTAATAAAACCCATTTCAGGCATCCAATGCTTCAACCAAAAGTGCCTTCCATTTCAGTTCTCTCCTTTATAGGTTACAATAAAGTCTAGCAAGCAAACATAAGGATAAAAAATATGCATTTATATAGACGAAGCAAGTTAGTGTTAAATTACCACAAGAAGATGTGTGCAAGACAGAATCAAATCAGTGCTTCCAGCAGATTTCTGTATGTTAGTCTCCTGGAGAATTTCTTTTACATGTTCCTTGTTGAAAAGTATATATGAGCACTTCATAGAAAGTGTGCCCAGGAAGTCGTAGAGCCGATGCTTTTCACCAAGGATCTTAAGCAATTCATCCTGATCGAGAAAACATCATAGGAAAAATGTCATGTACTCATACATACCTAGGCATTTCAGCGGCTTTAATATATCAGTAGACAAAACAAGTGAGAACCTACATTATATTCAAAACTAGGTTTCTCCTTACCCGAGAACTAGAAGCTCGAATAGAGCTGCTGTTTGGATCAAGGAGAACTGTTAATATCCTCCAGACATTAGCATCTTTTAACTGATCAAGAATCTGAAAGCTCTCTTCCGCCTTCCCAGGATCAGTAAAACAACGAGACATAATGCGGAAGCAAAATACAACTTTTTTTTGAATCTCAGTGGCATCGCCATCCTGCAATTATTTTACAATGAAGTTCTGTTAACCTTTTATTGTTCACTTTTAACCTTTTATTGTTCAGGAACAAAGAGTGGAAGAGTTACAAACCTGCTGCATCTGCCTTAAAGAAAGATACCTCCTCATCTCTTGCTGCAACCTGCAGCTCATCCAAAACTCAATGAATATGTAATTCAGGTTGTACTTCAAAGGTGAGGGACATAAAGAAGACACAAACAACATCCAGGAACACCTGACATCAAGATCGAGCATTCATGACAAACCTTTGTTTCTGCTCCAGCAGCTTCTCAAGTGCTCTAACCTCAACTTTGTCAAAACTTGAGAAAACCTTAACCCAGTTTTTAACTTTATCCTTGACTGAGAATTCATTAGGGAACAAGGATGAGCATAGAATGTGCTCAACGATGTCCGATCTGTAGAAAAAACAGTAGTCAATAATGTATTAAATGAGTGCTTGATAAATGGACCGGGTTAAAAAAGGTAAAATTTCTGTGTTGTAGTTTCAGATTCCAAAACTCCAATATAAGGTGTGCCTAGAGTAACAAGTTACGAATGTGCCCAACTTCAGGAACTACAGTATAACTTGGGGTTGGTGTTTCCAGTAGAAGCTTCACTTTCCAAATGCTTAAGATTCCCAAGAAAACAACCTAATACTTTAGTACTTGATTCCTCATCATTTAGCTAAGGAAATAATTGATCCATCTTTCACTTATCAAAATCATAGTTTATCATTCCGTAAAAAGCAATTCAAGGCAGCTTACCTGAAATCTTTGTCATAAAAACATCTTAAAATCCTTCCAGGGATCCAATCATAGTCGACGCCTTTAATTGAGCCACTGGAAGAGTTTAAGCAATAGATTCTGTATATATCAGCTAGCCTCTCCAGTGTGTATCTTTTAACAAGAAGCTGAATACATAAGACCATACAGCTATCAGAAGATGGAGTAAGCATGCATTAATTATCGATGTCAAAGTAGACTAGACTCCTAAAACTAGACATGTTACATACAGATTTATCCCGAATCCGCTCTGCTACCAGCTTAATTGTATCAACCTTCATGGATGTAAGGGCATTACATGCAGCATCACAAAGCACGACAACAACTTGTTTGCGCACATTTTCATCATAATCCAACAGCCGGTCCCGGAGGGCAGCTAGAATATGTTTATATTAGATTACCAACTAAATGCATAAGTATAAAGGAATGAAGGAAGGAAGGATTTCCAAAATTCTTACAGATGATCTGAGGTGCTTCTTGTCTAAATGGATTTGACAGCAGACATCCCTTGACATGTTCAAGGACAGACATTCTGACCTCAACTATTCTATCAGTAAGTCTCTTCAAAAATTCCAAGAAAATCGGATGAAATGCCTCAGAGATGGCAGATTCTGATAGAGCAAAAAGATCCCCAACTAAGTGCACAGCTTTTAATCGTACATCCAACTGATCTGTCTGTCACATTTAAGCTTGTACATTAGATCGTCAGAAGTAAGAAAGGGAAGAAAAGATCACCTATATAAATGAAGATAAAATGACTCTAGGCACATATCTTGAGTTGATCAACTACTTCAAGACTGACATCTTCAGATAGTCTATAGCAAATAAACTAATGGCTATATTCCATTAAACTACACCAGCTACATTAAAGGTCCAACCAGGCAAAGAAGATAGAACAACCAAGGCAAGTAAATTTCAATAATTGAAAATATGTTGTCAAGACATATTTGAAAACTAAAGCACGAATTAACATGATTTTCATTAGAAAATAAAATGATCTAATAACAGAGATGGGAAGAAGAAATTAATGTACCAGTAGTTCTCCTGTGATGTAGGGAACAACTCCTGATAAGATCTGAGGAGCACAACGGTAAATATCATAAATGACTTCATGGTAGTCAATTTCAAATGTTGTTGGCCTGCTGTCTCCAGACATTGAAGATACAAGAAACTGCTTTATGCTGGGCTCCAATTTTCCAGAACACTGCTCTATCACCTTCATAGCAAGCCCCCTTCCGGCTATCGAAACACCCTGACAGAAAGTGTTAAAACTCAGTTCTTCAGGACAAAGCATCCAAACAAAAAAAAAACTTCTGCTGATATTTCATCATGCAACACAAACACTTACTTTCTTATGACGACCTAGAACCGACAAAATGACATGTAAAAGATCCTCCCGGATATCTTCACTCTCTTCTATGAGAACGACCATAATAGTTTGCATTGATGTCAGAATACTATCTTGATGCTCATCCCTGCATATGTGGTGTACAAGACAGAAAATTATTGAATTAGGGAGGGAGGTGAAGCAACAAAAATCCATGAGCAACAGTAGCTACATTTTTTAAATTTTGAGATAAAATTTCGTTTCACTACATATATTTTCATACCTTCATCAAGATGAATGTTTTTATCATATACCTAAATTAAGTACACCACATTTAAATATGCAGTAACACTTACCTTGTTTTACCTTCAATTTTCTCACATTAGTCAGTCACACTAGATTATTTTTGTTGATGTAACAGGCTGAGAAACACTTAGAAACTATGTTGCTCGGACTCTCCAAAAATGCAGCTGCAACAGTGTCAGATCCTCCAAAAATGCACTACTTTTGGAGGATCCGACACCCAGTGGCATTTTTGAAGAGTCCAAGCAACATAGCTTAGAATTGGGGATAAAGCAAAAAAAAAAAGCTATACCCATTGCTCTTCGCCAAAAAAACAGTTCAATATGGCTTTCACAAAGCAGAGTGGCTGGAAGAAGTTGATCAAACAACTGTGAATAATTGTGAGGCGAAATGATTGAAGTGAAAGAGTTCATAACTGGAGGAGAGTGGAAGAAACATAAGCTATTAGAGTACATATCAGGAGAGATGGATGATCATATCACGGAGAATATTAGCCCCAAGTTAACTAAATGACAGCATTAACATTATTTGCCATATCAAAAAAATATTAAATGTCATTTGCATTGTAAGGTGGCGTCAGGTCTGTGGTGGGTGGTTTTGTACTGTTTCAGATCACATTGGGTGATACCAGGTATAAGAAGAGAGGAGTCGCAAAGCTGGATATTTAAAGCAGGAAAAGAAGACCAGGCATGGGAGGTTGCCCCTTTGACCCTAATATGGGTAGTATGAGAAGAGAGAAATAGAGGAACATTTAGACGGACTGAAATGGACTTTGTACATTTCAAAAATGGCATCTTGTGTTTTTTTTTCTTTTTGATGCACCAATGAGATCCCTATTTGTATAGAAGAATAGGTGTCTTTCGTAGAGTCCCATATTTTAATGTATGTTCCCTGCTCATTAGAATTCTGCTTGAAAACGTGAGCTTTTCCAGGACCAATAATTTCTGGTCTTTGATGACATTTAGTATCTTTTTTTAGTTAGGTAAATGATTTTTTTTTTTTGAGGAAGTAACATTTGTACTGTCCTTGTCAATATACACAAAGTTACCTTCTCCAAGAAAAAAATATTACTTACCTAACTAAAAGAGATACTAAATGTCATCAAAGACGAGAAATTCGTGACATTTTCTTTTAAACAGAATAAAGAATTAAAACTTCTAGCCACAGTGCTAAATTCTTCAAAAAGGCAAGAGAATGCAGCAACACTACTAGGTGACATATCTGCCACAATATTTACTGATGGGACCTTCAATACAAGATAAAGCTCACCTGACAACATTGAGAAAAGTCTGGAACATTTCATTGATAAGATCATCACACTCGAGATCCAGCATTACAACACATGATCTGTACCTTGCTAGAGTTTCTAAGATGACAACTCTTCTTCCAAAGGATGGACTATTTATATCACCTAAGCCGCTGAAAGTGCTCACAATCAAATGGAAGATGTCCTGACTCAAATCAAAGCACAAAACAGGTTTTTAGTTGCTCCATGGGAAAATCAAGGGCACATAAATGTGTCATCGAGTCTCTACCATTACTTATTATTACCTTTAGAACATCATCACTGTACGGTGCTTCAGGTGCAGTAATTCTTGTTATCTCACAGATACAGGTGGCAACAAGAAGCTTAACCTCCCTATCTTGATGCTTTAGGAGTTCTGGTTTAACTATAGCAGATTGTAAGGGCTGCATGGCTTCCAACATAGCTTTTGGCGGCGACTGCTCCAACTCAGAAAGAAATGTTGAACCTTGCTGCTTGTGAAAAATTCATCATACATTACAAATTTGTAATAGATTCAATCAAACATTACTGCAACGGAAAGGCAAGCACATAACTGAATCTCAAGTGTGTGATAACACAAACCTTAAAGCGATCAGGAGGTAACAAAAGCAGTTTGAGAATAGAAAACTACCTCTTTTAAACCCATATGCGATAGACAATTATCCAGTATCTCTTTTTAGAAGTACAAGTAAAACCCTCATAGCCAATCGTACAAACAGAAAACAAGTTAAACCAAGTAAGATCATATTAAAAACTGAACTGGATACGTCCCTTCAGGGACATCCCCATAAAAAGGAAAAAGATGTGCTGGATACATAGAGGTTTACAAGGAATAGCACTCAAGAGAAGTGCCCAATACAAAATTCCAAAAAGAAGATACAGAGACCAAAAGACGACGACAACAATTACAACACATCAACTTGCAACTGACCCAAAGAAGAAAACACCAGAAAGACCCAAAAGAAACAAAACCTCAAAAGGTTGATTTGCTCATTGACTCTTTCCCAAGAAACTGAATACCAAGACAAGAACAGTCAAACTACAGTTAGCTCAAAGTTGAGATAAGATCATCAACAGAGTAACATTTTGATGCAGCATAACCATTAGTATGGTGTTCAAAAGGACCTATAACTAGAAAAGTAGCAGCAAGCAAAGTGTACAAAATGTTTAAATTAAGAAGGCTTCAAAGGGCACAAAAATGGTGGAAGATGAGATTTCTTTACTTTTTTGATTTGCAAGAATCAAGAGTGTCACATTATTTAAAGATCAAGAAAGAGTGTCACCTTATTGTGATTGTTGTACTTGGTCAACTCAGTCATGCATCAATAAGCACGCATTAATCAAGAAACATAATTTCGCCAGTCAATTTCCACAGAAGTGGAAAATAAGGACATACCAAACAGAATTACTATCTCCAATGTACTCCTACATCCTTTACCAGAGGTTTCGGTTCGATCATTAAAAATGGAGCCGCCTCTAGTAGGGAAAGCTTACTCGCAAAGTGGAACGTACACGAATCGGAATTAATCAGGCTCCAAAAGTGGGCACCATACACCAGGATGGAAATAACAAAGAAGGCCATAGCAAACAGAAAACTAAAGAGGCCGATCTACTCTAAAAAGCAATCCAAGCAAATATATCGACCAAATTGACCATTAACCATGCCCAATGTACAACATTTCTTTGCTATTTTGCTTTAGAAGATCCCTAGTAGAACAAAGAAGGCGCTGAAATTTGCAGGACAGATTTGGTAATTATCAGCTTTAGATAACATGGAGCACACACCCCTGCACTGATAGGTACATATACACCATTACAACCTACTTTAAGTCGAGTAAACTTTTTATGTTATTCCTTCAATTACAATGGTGTTTGCAGGAATTATTACGGTAAGAGACTTGTACATCCGTGCAGGGTTAAGTGTGAATTATACAGAGTCTCTACATTTAGAAAAAACATGGTATGGCATAAAAAAATACTTAATGCTGGAATGAATTGATGGATACACAGGATTCATAAGGCAGACCCCAGTAGTTTAGGATTGAAATTTAGTAGATTGATTGATTTAACTGCAACTGACCAACACACTCGCTAAAGACTGGTCATTTTCTATCAGAACCTCCTGAAATTACAACTTACATCACACTAAGCTCATCCAGATGAACTCTTTGTACAGTAGCCATTAAATGCATCCCTCTTTGAAGAGTTCCACATATTTAGCGAGAGCGGCTTTGGTCAAAACCAGATACTTCTCAAGCAAACAGAATTTTACTTCAAATTATTGCTAGCACCAAAATCAGGAAATTTTGAGAGACTAGCAACATGACATAACATTTCTTCTCTGCATTAAGTTGATATAGGCAGCTAAAACACTCTGTTTATGGTTTGGTGTAACTGCCAAGAGCCACATGGTTTCCCATCACCAATTTTTATTTTAAATACAAATCAATTAACAACTAAAGAAGAAGTTGCTCTGGATTCTTTTCAAATTGTCAATCGCAAAGTTTCCCTAAAAAAAAGTGAGACTAATATGAACTAAGATGCCTTATTTTGGTTTGAAGTTAAAATCAAGCTACATTGGACTGTGTTTATCCTAGAAGTACTATAGCAGGGTGACAAAATAATTCCAGCATTTCGGAATAAAAACTTCCTAGAGCCCTGCGTATGCATAGGAAACATGCAATCTTTAAAAAGAGATCATTGTTTACCCACAAAAAAAAAATAGATGATGTTTCTATTGGGTGAACTGACCACATAATATATAGCTATTCATCCAACACAGTGTATGAAGAAGAAGAAAAAACCAGCATAGGGTATACAACCCATTTAAGCTTTAATTCAGCAAAGGAAGCTCATCTGCAACCTAAAGTCGAAACCTTTATAGTTGGATTCTTCAGTTTCTTAATTCACTTAATGGAAATTTTCCCTAAATTGAGTAAGTGGGAAAGACAAAAAAGGCATGAAGAATGGTAAGAAGGAATGGTAAATAAAACCGCATGAAGAAACTAAAAATACCAAAATTTCACATTATATCAAAAAGTAAAAGGAAAAAAAGAAAGCTTTATCCAATTTTACCCACTTTCAGAAAGGGAAAAACAGGAATCTGTACAACTAACCCTAATTCAACTGAAACAACAACCAAGACTGCATGAGCTTCAACTCATCACGCGAAAAAAAACAGAACACAAGTGGAAGCAGTGCATTCAATGTGAATAATTGAATTCAAACAAGTTTGTTTCGAAGAATTAAGGAATTTCTTAACGCACCTTTAAGAGTTTGATAAGAGAGTCTTTACTAGTAGGAGGGTTGTCAAGCTTGGATCCGAGCTCCTTGAGCTGGAGTTGGAGCTTCGAAGCCATGGTCTCTGTCGTTTTCTGTTCCAACAGAGAGTTTTAGGACATTTAGCTCCGGAGGTGTAGGTAGGATTTTTGTTTCGACAAGAGAGAGAAAGGAAATTACTTCGGAGCTCTTCACTTCAGCACGTATTTATCCCCAGATTTACTCCTTAAGTTTCTTTCTTTTCATGTCCCTCTATTTAACCCTATTTCCATGTCTTCCACTAAACTTCCAATTATAGCTAGCGTTTGGACATAAATTTTCAAATAGTTTGAAAAGAGAGTTTTGGAGGAGGATAGCTGGGAATAAAGAAAAGCAAGGTCATGCATATTATACTCTTTATGAATTGTGTCATGTCAATTTTCATAATGAAATTCTTGTATATACATTATAAAAAAGAGAGGATGTTTTGTCACAACTAATAAGAGTAGGAAGATTCTTGGTTTGAATCTTATGTTTGATGATCAAAACAGTATTTAGTGCTTTATGTTTCAATGGTTATCGAAAAAGTTTTTATCTTGGTCTACTAACTCTATTAAGGGTTGATGGTGAAGATAGAACCTTTAGCATCAATATAGATGAATCAAAGGCATGTGTTTGTGGCAAGGAATAGAAAGAACAGTAAAGAATTGTCGTCGCTTGTATCATACGCGATTAACTTTTTTCATTCATTAATATGCTAGCTAGAGTATTATGATGGTATGTCTGTCTTGGTAAAGGACAAGACGAGAGAAATGAAACTGAGATAATTTATGTATGTGACATGAGTTGCGGTGGATTAGACAATAAGGAGTTGTGAGAAGTTGACAAGTTGACGGTAACGGTAGTTGGAAAAGGTAGAGGTGGGCCGAAAAAGAATTGGGGGATGATTGGACATGACATAATACAATTTTGTTTTACTATGGACATAATTATAGTTAAGTGTGCATATAATCAAAAACTAGGGTAGAAGATTAATAAATAGTTAAGTGTAAGAGACATGAAGGAGACTAAACATGAACAAAAAATCCATTAAATAGGATCATTATCCATATTCTTCCATTTCTCTAGGAAAACGGTGAGGGCTAGCCTCGTATCCTTATTAGTAGTATAGTTTCTTATTCTGTAGGGTTCGTTTGGCCATACGATATGGAATCATGATATGATATCATAATATGAAATCATGAGATGAAGTTGGAGTTTCGTTTGGACATGCAATATGAAATTTTTGTGTTGTATATTTTCTCATAAACATAAGAATTTAATAAGTTGTAAAACTATTAAATAGCCTCAATTGTTTATTCAATCTTATCAAATAAACAAAAATTTATAAAATCACGTAATAAATTACTACAAAGATATTTGTTCTCAACTTAATGTACTATTTCATCTTACTTTAATTGATCAAACTTTAATTCAATAAAAAAAATTAATTGAACATAAATTGTAGTGTACTGGTATTTAATATAATCCTCCTACATAGTACGGTCAATTTTCTCACGTTGAACTTGCATTTCTCAATCATGTGATCGAAAAGACGAACCAACATTGTTACTTTGAGCCATTTGTTGGTCAATATCATTCACAATTATATTTCCATGCTCATAGACCATAAATATTCATCACTCCTTTGGTATTCTCGCAAATAATTATATATCACTGTAAAAGTTATGACAATTTTCACTTGTGTGTCAATATCATATGGTTTCACTTGTGTGCAATTACACAGTTTCAGTGCATTGATTTTGTGCTAAAATCAAACATATTGGAAGTAGTGATTATCAAACATGCATAACCAATTTTGTCATTTTTCATATTAAATTGCTTTAAACATTTTCATATACAGCCGAAAGAAAGAGAAGTATTTCTATTACGAAAAACCAAAAAAATATTTCTCCCTCCTTTCTTATTTATATGCACCAAATCAACTCCTACTTTATCATTTATATCCACCAAATTAATAAAGATAATAGTTTGTGTCTTTTCATAAACTAGTCATATTATTACAAAAAAATATATATGTAAGTAGTTTCGAGAAAAGGATCAAAATCGTCAAGAATCAAAATAGTCCTTGTCTTTTAATATGAAGCATTAATAGTCCTCCATGTTTCAAGAATTGGTACACTTTTAGTATTCTTCCAAACATCTGTCTATTTTTTAATAGAGCTTTTCTTTTGCACGTGAGAAAACATATACATGATAATTTTGTTTTCACCATTACAAATCATATTTAACTGTTTCTTCGATAACTCTGTATTCACTTGGTGGAAATAAGATTTTCCCCTTCTTCTCCGTAGTATTCATTCCTAATTTCATAACTTTGATTTTCCTATTATACAAACAAAAATCAAAAGTTGAAGGAAATTTTGAGCAACTTAAGGAAATTCCTTTTGAGAATCACTATAAATATACATATTGTTTTTTTTAGTATTTTATAAAAACAAGTGAGCAAAGGAGAGTATTGTTCTACAAAAGTTCATCCTACATACACTGTGATCAACTCTAGTTATATGTTCTTTCATAATTGTAATCAATCTTAGTTGAATTAACTAGACTTGTCATCATAGGATATTTGTTTTCGAATCTTGCTGACGCTAACAAGTCTTTTCATTCTAGGTTGTCACTCTCCTTTTTCATGTATTTTTCTTCTGTCACTCTTCTCCGCCTGTGAATGTAATAGTTAATAACGAAAAAGTAAATAGGCTTTCAAATTTGGCTTTAAGGCTTTAGGACTAACAATATATAATTATACTAGTAACGAAAGCCCGGGCGCTGCCCGGGCCCAACATTAACAAAGTTATATTGTTATTTTCTCCGTCCCATATTAGATAAGAATCTTACTAAAAAAAAAAATTTCATATTATTTGAGCACTTATTAAATTAGGATAGAATTAATTAATTCTTTTCCATTTTACCCCTACAATTAATATGACCATTCCTATATTGTATGTGTATTTTTTGTAACTCATTTCAATGTGCATTGATATAAAGAAAGGGCAAAATGGTGAAGTCTTCCAATGTATTAATGATTTCTTAATCACCGTGTAAAGTTGGAAGTGCCCATCTAATATGGGACGGAGGGAGTATAGTTTATGTATTGTTATAAAAATAGTAAAGATTGTTATAATATATTTTGCTCATAAGTGAGCTAATATAGAAACTTATTTGTCATTTGTCTTTTTAATTTCAATTTTAAATAGCAAATAAATGTAGCGATAAGATTGAGGGTAGAAATGAAGCATATCTTTCTAAATTTAAGTAAAAATAAACAGAGTAGAAGTAACATTAGGGTTATCGATAGGACGATTCATTCGGGTATTTTTTTAAAAATTATATCATTCAATTTTTGGGCTATTTTATAATGTATAACCAAAATTAAAATTTTAAAATCATCCCAATCCTAATATATGTGACACAAGCAGTACAAAAATTAGTCTTTTTTTTGTTCTCTTGTAGATATTTTAAGTTATTATTTATTGTAAATTATAGTACTTTT
>NW_006239071.1:198528-199205 GCF_000226075.1 Solanum tuberosum
TTTAGTAGATAAGTGTGAATGTGAGGGTATTTTGAAATACCCAAAATACCCTCACCTTGACACTTATGTTCAACCCTCTCCTTTTTTTTGGTGCCATGTGTCAAAAGAAGAGTGAATTTTATTCACTCTTCTTATATAGTAATATATACTTATATAATAATAAATAAAAGCTTAGTCAATTCATGGAAGCAACTAGTTGTCATTGTTGTGCCATGACAACATAGTTGCTTCCAAGAATCGACTAAGCTTTTAATGGAATTCAAAATGAAATTTTGACTATAGGGTTTGATTGAAGAACAAAGGGAAGAGAAAATAAAAGTCTGATTTGATAAGGAGTTCGGAGGGACAAAAAAAATTGAGTAAGAAAGGTTCTATTAAAAAATAGGCAGATGTTTGGAAGAATATTAAAAATGTACAAATTCTTGAAACATGAAGGACTATTAATGTTCCATGTTAAAAGAGAAGTACTACTTTGATTCTTAACTCAAACATTAAGGAGGAAGAAAAAAAAAACTCAGGGCCGGGTCAGGAGTGAAACAGTGGAGGCCCAAAGTTCGAGAGCCCTCCTGTGTTCTAAAGCCCCAATGTTGAGCAACATTCTTTTTGCAATGGAAGAAGGGAAAATAATGGCAGGTGAAGAAGAGGTGGAAGTGGACGTCGAACAGCAGCAGCTGCAT
>NW_006239071.1:199433-215765 GCF_000226075.1 Solanum tuberosum
GCAGCAGCCATGTCCACCGCTGTCGAAGAACGCACAGAAGAAACTGTTGAAGCAGCAACGATACGAGGTCAAAAAGGCGGAGAAAAAGGCATTGCTGAAAGAGCAGAAGAAGAGAGAAGGGGAGCGCAAGCGTAAGGAATGGGAGGAGAAGCTGGCTGGCGCCACCGAAGAGGAGAAACAACAGTTGATAGAGTCGAGGAAGTGCTTAAGGAAAGAGAGAATGGACCAACGCTCAGATGAAAAAGGAAAGAAGATGCAGAGGCTCACTAAAGCTAAAGAAAATGGCCAAAATGTAGTTATTGATCTCGAGTTTGATCACCTCATGAATTCCAGTGAGCTCCATAGCCTCGTTCAACAGGTTTCTTTCTTCTTTTTTTGTTAAGTTTCAATTTTACACTAAACACATTTTTGGTGAAATAGTGCCTTTTTCACATAAAATACTTTCGATGTTAGATTCTTGAAGCCTAAAGTCACTGTTTTTTGTTTCAATATCCTTTACCTGATTTGGTTGTATAGGGTTTCTGTGACAGTTGCAGAATACTTGAATACCCATGGCATGAAGCTGAATCTTGAATTAATTCTTCCTGTTTCTTGCTGCTTTACAAATGCACTTTTATCTTACATGTTCGAAGCGAACAAGCTAAAGCTATTGGACTTATGGCAGATCATGTACTGTTATGCGGTGAATGGAAGGTGTAGTTGTCCTGCTCACCTCTGGTTGACTGGCTGTCAAGGAGAAATGCAAGCTCAGTTGCAAAGACTACCAGGTTTTGACAAGTGGGTAATTGAAAAGGAGAACCGGCCATATATTGAGGCATTCCAAGATCAGAAGGAACGCCTTGTATATCTTACTGCAGACTCAGAAACAACGCTAGACGTCCTTGATCCAAAGCATATATATATCATTGGTGGGTTGGTGGATAGGAATCGGTGGAAAGGGCTAACCATGAAAAAAGCAGAAGACCAAGGGATTCAAACAGCAAAACTCCCAATAGGAACTTACCTAAAGATGTCTAGTTCCCAGGTATGTTCAGTATTGTGAATCAATAAATCATTGAGCTACTTCTCTATGTTGCCTTCAGACCCTGCATTGTAAACTATGTTAATGAGGTAATATCTGAGTGCTTGCAACCTTCTTTATGCTTGACAATTGTGTTTGCTGGTTAAGACGATTATTTAAGGTGTGCTACTACTCTATGTGCCTCAGTTAATTCACCTGAAAAACAGCACTGACTAGTAAGCCTCTCAATATGTTTTGAAGCTGAACACTAAAGAGACTGCTCCCTTTATCTATGCTGGAAGAAAATCTAAAGACTGTTTCTTGACTTGCTAGATGAACTTTCTTTAAATGCTTTGCCATGTTTCTGTAGGACATCAATGAAGTGCTATGCTTTTTTTTCCAGATAATATAAAGTTGGGTGCTTTGACCTCTCTTGTTAAAGGATGTTAATAATCAGCAGATTGGATTATTGACTCATAGTTTTCTAGAGTACTAGGGTTAGGGTCTCCATAGAGTTAAAGCATCGAAATGCTTAACATATGAATGTATTCCGAGGTAAAAGACACATCACTAGCAATAACATGTATAAACTGTTAGTTTCAAATTGTTGCTGGTATTTCATAGTGAATTGAAACTTCCTAGAACTGAGAGTTCAGGATTGAATTATTCAATAGGCACTGGGAGATCATAGGACATACATACTAGTCTGAGAGACTGGCTATTCAGGTTTATCTTGAAGCCAAAAGAATCTTGTTTGTGTTTCCTTCAATATGCACCACTTTAAGCTATCCAGTTCTATGGTAATAATTCAATATTACCTTGAATCTTGATCAATATATCAAAGATGTTGGACCTCTAATTATCTTATATGTATTTAGTGGCACCATTATCTTTCTAGTAATGTTTTGGTTTATCATTTTGAGCATATATGTTGTCAGAAAAGATGTTTTTAATATAAGCAACATGATTGATCCAGTAGTGTATCATTGAAATTTGAAGCCACTAGGCAGATGCATGAATAGTGAATCTTATATCTTTTGGCACAACTAATGCTGGCTAATCAACTGATTTTTGTGTGCCCCATCCCCCATCCCCCACCCCACAACCCATCCGCTCTCAACCTATTTTAACCATTCCGTTTAAAATATGGGTCAAGCGGTTTTGAACCTGTTATAAAATGGGTTGAAAAGGGGTTCTAAACAGCTCAAGAGCCATTTGCCAGCTAATTTTTCTATCTTAATCAATAGGCATCATCTCCTGCTTCCACCTTCAAATCATCACTATGTAATATGAAAAAGTCAGAAACCAAATGATTAGTGTAAAAGGATAGCCATAATGGTTTCTTTTATAATAAAGACATTAAATCATTTCTCCTCTACTTGAAAATTGAGATATGTACTGTATTGAGTTATTTCTGGCTTATGAGTTTAATTAATTTTTTTTCCATGCATGTTTAGAATTTCCAGCAAAAAGAACAAAATAATTGAAGTCATTACACCTCTAATTTAACATTAATTAAGAAGGCATAATACATAGATAGACACTTTAACTTGGCCTCAGTTGACAAGTGACAACTAAATATTACTTTGAGAATGCACATCTAGACACTTCAACTTGTCCTCATTGTGTCTCATGGACACCAAATGCTGAAGTGACACATAATTGGAGATGTCTAGATGATCATTTCGTAAGTTGGAGTGTTCAACTGACACAGTGGAGACAAGTTGAGGAGTCTAGATGTGCTTCCTTAAAGTCGTTTATCCATGTATAAAAACTCTGAAACCAAAATATTTCAAATCAACGAACTGAACGCTAATATGCTCAGGTCATGGGGTTCTTCAATAGAGGGCACATAAAGGTTAGGTGTATCATGGGGCTCTTGGATCTTGAGAGAACATATGATTGGTGGTAACATATGGAAAGTCTGAATGCTCCAATTTTTTGTTGTTAGACTGGTAAAATGGTCAATAGTAGATTCTCTTTTCTTGCCAATAAATTGTTAGTGGCCAGTTTACTATATGGTATGTGTAGAAAATTGTGAAAACACTGTTTGTCTAACATGTATTTTTCTTGTGCAGGTCCTTACAGTCAATCAAGTGGTAGAGATACTTCTGAAATACTTGGAGACAGGAGACTGGAAAACTTCATTCTTTGAAGTGATTCCACAGAGGAAAAGATGTGAGGGTGATAATGATATTGAACAGGATGAAGATACGGAAGGGAAAGATGATCACGAGATAAAAATACGTGATATTGAACTGGAAGAAGAGAGTGAAGAGAAAGATGATCAAGGTTCTAAAAGACAGTGCATTGAGAGTTGAAGTTTCAAAAGCTTCCACTAGATCCTATCAGAATAGTTGGTGGTATCATCTTTGTTCTCCAGAACTTGTCCTGGAGAGACGGCAATTACAGTGAAGCTCGCCTTATTGAGAAGGTGCTTGGCTTCAGTTTTCTTTTTGCACTATATGACTTTGTTTCTTCCTCGTGTTGTTCCTCATCTTTTTGGGTACATAAGCATGTTGGGAAGAATAATTTTGATGTATTATGCTTCAGCAAACTTTAGATGGCAAACAGATGATATGCTTTTTTTTTCTCTGATAGATTTGACCAAAATACTGTCCTAGCTAAGTGTTCTTCCTGCACTGTGTAATCCATTACAGAAAATTGATCAAGGCCCGAAGGTGTAGATTGGTTTTAAGGATTTTGCATCAAAATAAAAACAAGTCACAAGCAACCACTAACCGAATACTCAAAATAGACCAGGCAGCATTATATACTATGCTAACAACCGATTGGAGAGGCCACCATTCAGCTCACTTAGTTGGAAAGAAACATTCCTAAACTTTGCAAAGAAGTATCCTAGATTAGGTAACAGAGAAACTTGAAGTTTCAACAACAGCTCAATCAATTCCTTCAGCAGAGAAACTGATCGCACCACTCCTCTGTAAGAGAGTCATCACTTTCCACAGCACACTGAGAAGTGATCCCATCCCCCTGCATATAACTAGTGTTGGCTGGCCATTGGTGGTGGACCTGCATGGTGATGAGCTATTGGAGGCAGCAGGTGATCAAGCATTGGGCGCTTCTCCCCTCTCAAAGTTACACGCTCACCACCATCAAACTCACGATAACGATGCAGGTAGAAAGTTAAGGGTTCAATGTAGTCATCAAAACCAAGCTTGCTCATTGCCCAAAGCACATCTTCAGCAGTGATGGTCTTACGCTGGCAACGCTCATTGGCTTCACCAGTTACAAAGCTTATGAACTCAGAGACACATTCTTGGATGGTCTGTTTGGAGTCATCAGATATCTTGGCACGGGGAGGAAGGATCCGGCGCATGACTCTAATCACGTTTGCTATTGGCATGAATCGGTCTTGCTCCTGAATGGTGCATTCAGAATCTTGGTTGAGATGAGCAGGCACTCCCACCCGTAGCTTAATTTCCACAACACGATAACAATTTGCATCAAATTCGAATGAAAAAGTATATCATCAAAAGCTTGAGATTTTTAATTTGTGTGCTGTTTCAAACTTGGTAGCTAGTTAAGTGAATGTAGTATATAATGTGCATTTGTAAAAGTAAAAGAGAATTAACTTACCAGGTGTAGGAGGGAACCATGAGTATCCTCCATTTCATGAACCACCAACATTATTTTCTCTCTGGAGCTCTCTAGATATAGACGGGCGTAATGAACGAGAAGAAGAGTTGACCGGATCATTTAATTCCCCTTTTCTCCTTTCTCAACAATTTATAGTTCCAAAACTCCCCCATAAGTTCTGCACATTTTCATTACCGATAATTAATTGTTATTTTTGCTCTAATGGTGTTTAGCAATTATTAATTGCTCTAACGAATCCGATTCAACTCAAAGTGGGGTTTAATCTTTTTCGGTAATTGGATAATTAATCAAATTTTGATTGATAAATTCCTTGATTTAGATTAAGTTTAAAATTACACGAAATTTACAAATGAAAGATGATATGCAGTAACAAAAATCTAGCATATCCGCGGGAGAGTTAGGATTAAATGTGTGTTTCACCATTAAAATCAAATATAATTCACTTGATTTTGGGATTTTTAAAGTTCAAGTTGGAGTGACCGTTAAAATCAAATATAGTTCACTTTATTTGGGATTTTTAAAGTTGAAGTTGGAGTTAAAATTATGTTTAATCAATTTAAAATTTGAATATACTTTTTCTAAATCTAATTTATTAGATTAGAAGTCTATTATATGAGTATTGATATTATCCATTACTTCTTATTATGTAAAAATATACTTACTTATTCTATTACAATATTTTTTTTAAATTTAAAATATGTCCTTTTAGAGTGTGTTGGTATGAAGGAATATATTCAAGACATCGCATTGAAAAATCGCATAACTTTATGTTTCTTTTATAAATTAATGTTTGTGATTACAATCTTTCAAATTCACATAAATTATAAAGACTCTAGTACTAATTAATTAATATAATTCTTTCACATGATACATACAATCTCTTCATGATGAGTAGAGTTGTCAAAAAAGGTTGGCCCAACCCCCACCCGACCCAAGCCTCACGGGCCAAGAAATTTGAAGGGCTAGGGCATACCGACCATTCATTTAGAAGGGCTTGAAAATGCTCAACCCAACCCTAGAAGGGTCGAGGGCTGGGGTGGGCTAGTCTTCTTTTTTTTCAAACTTCAAATTCTATAACATAAAGAAAATGAGAAGTTTTTCAATTCAAATATGACAAACAATGTTGTTGTTTCAATAACACTAGCAAAAAATCTAGCGTGATTAGCATGTATCTCGCATACCAGATACGCGAGTGAGATAAGAGAGTGACAAGCAAGATGGGAGGGAGGTGAGGGCGCAAGATTTTGTCTATGTATCCTAGATACATGCAAATCCACTTGGATAGAGTGTATCAAGAACAAATTAATGGGTAAATTGTGCATAATGACAAACTATTAATCTAAAATAAATAACATAGCTATTGTTTCATTTATTTCCTTTGAGTAGCTATAGTTTCGCATATCTTGCTACTGACGGGTCCCACGAATTTGTATAAGTAAATAAAAAAACGGAAGTTATTCCTTTTATACAATTCACTTCATCTCCTTCCTCTCTCACATACCCTTCAATTTCTCCTAAATTCTCTCCACAAAATTAGCTTGAATTTCAAATCTTCACCACTACGCTCTCAATTGCGACTTCAAAAATTTCAGGTACCGCCAAAACCTGTCTAAATCGATTTTTTTTTCAATTTTTCAGATCCAAGTTTGAAAATGACCCAATTAGAATGGATGAAATTATCACAAAGTCAAATACAAAAGGCGAAGATAATTCAACAAAGAAGAGGAAAGCAAAAGCAAATGATTCTACCAGCGATCAATCAAAATCATCTGAAGACATTGTCCCTGGCTTAGTGGAACCGGATGGATCTGAAGAAGTTAAAGTATATGTATAAACAGTAATTATTGAGTTCTATTTTATGATTGTATAATAAGCTCTTTTGTATATATATAGTAATACTTTCTCTTATTTGTTTGTTTTTACATATTTGTATAATTTTTTTATTATTTGTTTGTATACACCATTATCATGCATATGAATTTCCTTTATACAATTATATGTTGTATAAAAATCTATTGTATATATATTGCATTTGTTTGTATATAATTTGTTGTTTGTATATGTGTCATAGTTATACATAACAAGACCTGTCTGTATAATTTCTTTAAGTATATATGTGATAATTTTGTTTATATACAATTACTATGTTTTAGTTTGTTTATACATATTCTATAAATTTTGCACAAAAGACACTTTATATACAAGTGGCAGTAGATATTAGCATTTGTTTGTATATAATTTGTTGTTTGTATATTTTCCATAGTTATACATAACAATACATATCTATATAAATTTTTATTTTTTATTTTTACCCTCCCTAGGAGCTCCCACCCCATTTACTCCCTTGGTGACTCAAACTCGCAACCTTCGGGTTGGAAGTGAGGGGTGCTTACCATCCGAGCAACTCCCTCTCGTCATATCTGTATAATCTCTTTATGTATATATGTAGTAATTTTGTTTATAAACAATTACTATGTTTTAGTTTGTTTATACATATACAATGGAGTCCCAACTAATGAAGAAGTCGTAGAAGGAATGAAATCCTATTAAAATATAATGTGCGTGAGTTTAGCGATTTTCTTCTTCTTTTTTTGTAACAGAAATTAGCACATTTTTCTTTATTTATTTTTTAAAATCAAATTGTATATAAATTGGCAAGATTACCGAAATATACAGATAAAAAAATCACAACAAAAAAAAACATATACTTAACAAATTATAGCCAAGTCAATTTAATATACAGATGCCAAATATATTCTTATACAAAGTTTATTTACATATACAAATTACAGCCATATACAAATATTCAATTGACAAGCCTAACATAATAGACATATACTTATACATATTGTATATAATATACAAACTAAATTATCACAACAAAACACGAGCCTGACTGAATTAATATGCAAGTTCACAAAAATTGAACCACAAAATATAAGATTATACATAACAGACTAAATCATATACATATTCTACGTATATACATATACAAAGAGTATATATATATATATAAACTACAACTACAAATAAATATATAATTGACAAGCATAACATAAAAGACTTAATTATACATATACAAACTAAACTATCAGAACTAAGTACGAACTTGTATTGTATATATATACAATTTCATTGTTCATTCATAGATTCAAATTAACGACAACAAATATGCAAATAAGAACAAACAATATAGGTTAGTATCATAATATACAATACTGTAAATTAATGACTTTCAAAAAACAAATCTACTTTCAAAAATGAAGGATAAACAACAATATCTTCCACAACATTATAGAATCACAATTTTTTGCAGAAATAAACGGATGATCTTACTCGAATTCGAACAATACTTTCAAAAATGAAGGATAAATAACAATATCTTCCAGAACATTATACAAGCACAAATTTTCGCATAATTCAACGGTTGATCTTACTTGAATTCGAACAGTGATTGTGACTATATGAGTTAGAATCGATTACATCTAAAAAATACAATTCGAATTGTTCATTCAATTGATGAATGTTTAAAAGCAAAAATGAGTTTCAATACACGAAGAACACCAATTTCGATCTTTAAAAAAAAGGTAAAATCCAAGCATTTTTCGGCATGAAATACATTTTAGCTCCTCTTGTTATCTCTAAAATTGATTTGATCTCGATTGCTTGAAGAGAATCACCAAAGCTTGATCGATGTGATTTACCCATTTACAATGGGGTCACTACCCAGTTACAATGGAGTCACTAATGATGAAGAAGTCGTAGAAGGAAAGAGATCTTTTTGCGTGAGTTTAACGATTGTCTTCCTTTATTGTAACAAAATTTACAGTCTTTTATTAAATTTATTTAAAAAATAAAATTGTATATAGCTTCGAATGAATCCTGAAATATACAGATTAGTAGCTCCATAACAAACATAAAATTTGCTATGGAACACAATTATGCAAACTATAGCTATAGCATACAAATAAGATATTTATCTTTGCTATATCTAAAATTTCCTCTTGAAAAATCGCATAACTTTATGTTTCTTTTATAAATGAATGTTTGTGATTACAATCTTTCAAATTCACATAAATTATAAAGACTCTAGTACTAATTAATTAATATAATTCTTTCACATGATACATACAATCTCTTCATGATGAGTAGAGTAGTCAAAAAAGGTCGGCCCAACCCCCGCCCGACCCAAGCCTCACATGCCAAGAAATTTGAAGGGCTAGGGCAGACCGACCATTCATTTATAAGGGCTTGAAAATGCTCAACCCAACCCTAGAATGGTCGAGGGCTGGGGTGGGCTAGTCTTTCTTTTTTTCAAACTTCAAATTTTATAACATCAAGAAAATTAGAAGATTTTCAATACAAATATGACAAACAATGTTGTTGTTTCAGTAACACTAGCAAAAAATCTAGTGTGATTAGCATGTATCTCGCATACTAGATACGTGAGTGAGATAAGAGAGTGACAAGCAAGATGGGAGGGAGGTGAGGGCGCGAGATTTGTCTATATATCCTAGATACATGCAAATCCACTTGGATAGAGTGTATCTAGAACAAATTAATCTAATTTTGAGTCCATATATTTTGCGATACATGTATCTTGACTTACCAAAATTTGGTAAGATTCATAATATTACGACATAACGTTCATTTAGGTAACTAGCTTATATACTAGTGAGATCGTTGTAAGTTACCCTTAAGTAAAAAGTTTTGGCCCATGGGCCATCCCCGACCCGACCCCGATCAAGCCTCAAGGGCTAAGAGCTTATATGGGCCGCGCTTATAAACCATAGTTTTAAAATGGGCTTGAAAAATCATATCCCAACCCTACCCCAATAACGAGTTGGGTTGGGTTGGCTCCATGCAAGCCCATTTTGACGTCTCTAATGACGAACATAAGTGTTTTTTTGTTGTTGTATTTTTTGTAAAATTTAAAATGAGAAGTCTTTTTTACAAAATACAAAATATAAACTTATGAGTCAATTTTTTTTTTTTATATATATATATATAAATAAATAATAATAATAATAATAATGAAAAATCACGATTTGGAATCTCATAATTTTAAATCATGATGCCAATCACATGTCCAAATATTGATTTAAAATGATGATTTCATATCACAAGTCCAAACGTAAGCTAGGATTACAAGCCAACCCAACCTTAAAGGTAAGGTTTATAAAGCAGTGGTTCAAACCAACTAAATTGTATGAGACAAAATGTTGTTCGGTCAAAAACCGTTCAACAGATGAAAATAGCAAACAAGAGGATGTTGAGATGGATGTGTGGGGTACTACGAGAAATGAGATCACAAATGAAAGTATACGAGATAAGGTAAGAGTGAACTTCACAATGGACAAGATGAGAGATGTAAAATTGAGATGATTCAAATATGTGAAGAGAAGATGCACAAATATCCTAGTTAAGAGGGTAATAGGTTAATTACAATAGATGTAAGGAGAGTGGATATAGGTAGACCCGAGAAAAATTAGGAAAATGTGGCACACATACCCTTTCATATTCAATTATCGCGATAATTTTAAATTTTATGTAGAATAAAAAAACATTTCAAATTTTCAACTTTAGAACCTAAATAGAATTGCCACATTCGGATCCATGATCATATCTTACTAACCCATAGTGAAAGACACTTATATTCATAAAAAAACTTTAAGGTTAATATATTGTCTATTAATGGTCCGTTCGGCGACATCCAATAAAATTGGAACGATACAGATAAAATTAGCCCCTACGCAAGAATGACACATACAAATCGAGAAATGGATCCCTACGCAAGGATGACATACACAAATCAAAAAATGATCCAATTTTTTTCTTATCTATTAATGCACATTCATAATATAATCCTTTCATATAATACACATAATTCATGTTTCATAATTTAATTTTACAGTTACACAGATATTTTACTTCTATAATATTATTTATCATACAAAATCAATAACTAAACTATGCTCCAAGATTGCATTATTATTCTTACAAAATACAAGTTAATAAGAAAAAAATAATTCCAAAGATATGACCCAAAATTAGTTCTATTTTGTATTATACTCGTCCTTTTTCCCCCAATTAGGACTGTGCTTCCGCCCAGACTGGTTTCCACATCCGTCTTCACCCTCGCAGAACCACGGGTCTGTTAGGGTTTACCCCTGAAATTGAGGTAAAGCTTACCTTCTCCTCTTTCTTTTTGCGTCCATAAAAACAGTTGCCATTGATTATCTTTAATTTTCATTTCTACCGTTTAGGTTTCTCTTTAATTGTTACAGAAACAGCAAACCTGAGGTGGATATACTTCCTTTTTGGGTTTCTCCGTCTTATCTTAGTCAGGTACATTTTTGTTTGACAAAAGTTAAAAGGAGGAGAATGATTTTTACTGTTACTTGAGAAAAATGATGATTTGACTGTTTTTATAGTATATTGATACTTTATTTGAGATGATTTAAATGGAGTGACATAGTAGGATTCATATAGCTCTCTCTTGGTATTGAGGCGTAGTTTCTTGTTCACTTGTTTGCGGCATTGAAATTACCAAAGCTCATTATATCCTAAATGGGAAGTGCAACAAACTACTTAGGAGTTGTTTGGTGTGAGACATAGGGTATAATAATCTCAAGGATAAAATGCAGAACTATTTTCCTGCATTTGGTTGGAGGATTATGCAGTCCTTTAGATTATTTATCCCACGATTTATACCTTAGTTATAGTATAAGTTATCCCATATACATGAAAGAATAACTTATCCAAGATAATTTATCATCCTGGGATAATTTGTTCCCAATCAAATTGCCCCTTAGAGTTTTCTGAAAGCAATCAAAAACACCCAAGGGTGTGTTCTGGTGGAAAATGAAGTGGGTGGAGAATCATGAGGGGGCTAAGGTTCAAATCCCAACTGAAGACAAAAAATGCCAGGCGGTTTTTCCTATATGTTTGATTCACCATGGGTAGAGTGGCCTGGTTTCTTGTGTTAGTGAGGAATAGCAGGTACCCAGTGTAATAGTTGAGGTGCGTGCAACGTGATCTTGACATCACCAGCATAAAAAAAAAGGAAAAAAACTAAAGAAAGCAACAACAAATTTGGTTACGCGAACAAGTTGGAATCCAGAAAAATAAAGTTAAAAAAAACTAAAGAGAAGTCTTGTTAAGCATGTAGGATAAACATTCTTCATTCTTCAGTCCTCCACTTTTGGGATTTTACTTTTCCTCGTGTTTGGAGCTGCATTTAACCTATTTGTGTGGCAACTTTGGTGGTTTGCCATAGTAATCACCTAAGCGATTTTGTACTCCAATAAGAGTTGGTCAGTTCTTAAGAGACATATTGAAGACATTTGCTCATGGAATATAGTTGCATAGTGTTGCTGAGTGATTGACAGGCCCTGGGCTGATACTGACTTTTCAGCATTATTTTTAATCAAGTATATGTCTTCTCTTAATTCACCAGTAAGTAATAGTGAAGCATAAAGAAGACGCTCCCTTATACAATAGTTATACAAGTTAAAAATTGGACCCATACATTTCAAAAAAAAAAAGAGAAGAAAGATACCGGGGTCCAGCCTATCCTGCGATGTCCGAAGCCAATACCTTCTAATCATGCTACTCCTGATGAATTAACTATGTAGGTTGAATACTTTTTTCTGACAGATGAATTTGTTGGGTTGTTTGATTAAATGTGATGTGTTACTCAGAGACCAGATAAAATTCTTAAATATTTGGCCAGTCCCTATGATTGCTTGGTTTCCTGATTGTTGATTTTTGGAACCTGCTCTCTTTGATAAAATTCTTCATAAAATCGATTTCCTAATTCATATTTTTCATGTCAATCTGGTATTTGTCTGTTACCATTATCAAAAAAATGTTTATCTTGTATTTGCAGGGATGGGTGATGATGCTTTTGATGGCCCGCAATTGGCAGAAAAGTTGTCCAAGCTTAACAGTTCACAACAAAGCATAGAATGTATCCTTTTTGTTTGTGAAGATTATACTTCATGCATATATTACCTGGTTATATTTTGGGACAGAATTCATCTGTGACTAATTTGGGATCTGACTTGGTAGCAGGCGATTTCCTTTCCATTTCCATTGTTTATCTTTTAGTGGCATTGTTGTTAGCACTTAAATCCTAAAATCAATGTTCAAGTCCCAGCGGAGACAAAAAATACTAGGTGATTCTTTGCATCTATCCTAGCTTTGGTGGATAGAGTTATTTGGTACCTGTTGATGGTGGGAGGTGGCACCATCCCATGGAATTAGTTGAGGTGTGAAAGTCACGGTCATTAAAAATAAAAAATAAAAATTCCTTAAATCAATGCTCTCCTTGACTTAACTACTTGAGCTATTATATCAACTATTTATTATTTTTCTTTAGTGTAAATAATTACATTTGTATCTGCTCTAATTAAGATAAATTTAGAGACCTTCCTCTTGTTAAAAATTACCCTTAGCTTGTGAGTTTTTTTTTTCTCTATTGTGCATATGTAAACTCCATCTTAGTGGTACTTCACAAAGATAATATTTGGTACAAGTAAAAAGAGCTCTTGTTTGCTCTTGCCATACTGTATATAAAAAAGAGACAATTGATACATATATACTTCTCCTGTAAATTCTATGACTTATATCTTTTTCTTGAACGTAATACTTTCAAAAACACATCTTATTCTAAATGTAATTTGTTAATAGTGCTTAATTTCGGGTACTTGTTGCTGGTGGGAGGTGACAAGTATCCCGTGGAATTAGTCGAGGTGCACAAAAGTTGTCCCAGAGACCACGATCATTTTAAAATAAATAGTGCTTAATTTCCGCAATGAATGCTTTTTGGTATTTGGGTATGTTCTTTTTAAAAATTAATAGTAGTTAAGGTGGAGGATTTGTGGCTTAGGTCACAGGTTCAAGCTCCACACCATGCAAAGCGAAGCCCGGTATTTAAGTGGAGAAGGGTAGAGGGGCGGGCCCATTATCCATCGAGTTTAGAAGGCTGTGATTGGTCCAAAGGGCGGGTCACAGACGGATTTCTCGGTTATCAAAAAAATAAAAATAAAATAAATATTAGTTAAACTTTGTGGTTATAATAAAATCAACTATTTACAGTTGAAGACATTTCAAATAAATAAAAGTATGCTTCCGCTAACAGCTTAATCTTTTAGATAATATGGTTACACAACTTTAACATGGTATTAGGACAGGTAGAGATCCTGTTTCGAGTCTCATCACCATCCCTTTTCAAAAAAGAATTTCAACATACTTGATTGGTCGGGCTCGCACGTGAGTGGATGTGTCGAAGATATCCACACTCTTCAATCAACAAGATCAACATGCCATTATTTGTGTTTTGATTTTCTCTTTTTTCATTTCAAATATGCTAAATGCTATACTATAATTTCAGGTGATTTTTTTTTTTGGGTTGATAAACATTAACATTGTATTATATCTAGAACAATTCTTAGGTAGTGAAACCATATTTACAAAAGGGACTCTATAATGCTTCTATCTCTATCTATACTGAATCAAGTACATCAGTATTAGACATAGACTCATTAGAGTATAACTGGTTACACCAAAAACAGAGCAGTAAGATAAAGTTAAGCTTGATCTTCTGCATTTCATTTTCTACACCTTCATAGCATCTGGAGTTCCTCTCCTTCCACACTCTCCACCAGATGCATGCTAGGATGACTTTTTTTTTTGATGAAGTAATTAGTTCTATTGCAGGCATCAAGTAGATGCATAATAGTTACAAAAGCTTAGTTGCAAAACATCAGCTCTCCTTTACATTGTTAGTTAAGAGTCAGGGAGCTGACAAAGTTCAAAAATGAATCAGGGGAATCTAGAGGGGATAAATAAACCCAACTATACTAAAACATGAGGCAATTAGCTTTTAAAGATTGGTAGGTAGTTCATATTCCATCAAAGCATCTTCTATTCCTTTCATTTCAGATACTCCTAAAAATGGCTGCAGGTATCATCTTCCAGATTATTATTTTTTGATGATAAGGGGAACTCGTAGCTGCTACCTTTTGGGTGTGCACAGGGTAGAAACCCCATTGCTATGCAATAGCTCGCAAACCACACGGGAGAGGTAACCTGCACTAGGCAAGCTTGGTGCGACGAGCTCGACCCAGAAGGCAAACCCCTTGCTTTCGCTGGCAAGGGGTTTCGAACTTGAGACCTCCAACATTCTCTTGATGGTGCTATCAACTTTCTAGCAACACCAGCTAATCAAAACATCCCTGATATTCTGAGGCATGACCCATTTGAGGCCAAAAGGAGCTAAAAACATACTCCATAAGTCTGCTGCTATTTGACATTGTAGAAATAGGTGGTTGTGTGTTTCTGCTTCCTTCATGCACATATAACATCTGGTAGCCATTTGAACCTTCATGCATGCTAGGATGAGTTTCCACCTACACCTATTTTTAGCTATTACTCCTACTTCATCCCAGCTTCTTAGAACTTCAGAAACCATGCCTAGCATGACCCATGTTAGGCTTTATAGGTGAGCATACAAACCCTATAATTGATCATATGCCATCATCTGTGATATTAAATAAGATTCCTTTTCATGCCTTGTCCTAACAAACTTCCTTTTGGAAGTTGCTGAGAGTGCCTGTTTTGTTTATGACATGACACTGCGATTAGGTTGGTCAATGTTCTGGTTTTACTGACTTCACTTATCTGAGCACGTTCTACATTTTTCATCATCGTTGTCTTGAAATTAATGTGTGAATGCACCATAAAGAGATTTTCTTGATGATTGATTGTTGACAGCTAGCAGTAGGGGCTCTTGTCTAATATAGCACGAGAAGGTAAGTGTTTATTTTCCTACTTTGAAGTAGTAGAAAATGGTCCTACTTTCCCAATTTTCTTGCAATGTTCTGCTATTCTGGTCATGTTGTGACTTGAGAAAGGCAATCTAGGTGTATTCAGTTTTCTTGTCTTATGCCCAGTAGCATCGGCCATTTACCCTACTTCTCTCCTGATTTGATCAAGTGGTCATGTTAGAGGTATAAACAATCATTGATAATTAAGTTATGAGATCCCACCAGTATTTGATCAAAAGTTGTAATCAAAAATATTTTTGTTCTCCTCTCAGTTCTCTTATTGTGATTTTTTAAAACTAGAGGACACGTGTCTCTACGTTTCGTTAAGTTATAGCAGAGTTCAATCTACTTAACCTTTTTTTTACTGATTAAGAGAAAATATAAAGATCATGCGAGAAGTGTCAAGTGTTAATATTGATTGAGGGAATGAGTTTTTTTTGAAACTGGTAAGGTTGAATTCTTCATCATTAAGGGTATGCTGGCTACCTCCAAAAAGGGATAATTACAGATTTCCTATCAAATCTATAATCTGGTCTAAATCATCTATACAAAGCTGTTTACACCAAAAAAGTAGAGATACTATACAATTCCATTTAACTTTGTGGATGGAATTGGATCTATCTTCAAAACATCTTCCATTTCTTTCTTTCCAGACTGACCACCATACACATGATGGTATTAGCTTCCACCATCTCTTTTGACTCTTACTCTGCCTCCCCTCCTAATCCAGCAGCTCAACAGATCTGATGTATGTTCTGGCATTGTCCAGTTCATGCTTGTGATGTTGAGAAACAAGTTCCAAATTTGAGCAGTAAACTTACAATGTAGGAAGAGATGGTTATTTGTTTCCCCTGTCAAGTTGCACAAAAAACACCTAGG
>NW_006239071.1:216969-256396 GCF_000226075.1 Solanum tuberosum
ACCAGGTGAAACACTTTACTTTTGTAGGAATGTCACTCTTCCAAAAGTAGTTCCAATTATATTTTGGGGCCCCTGTCATCCCCATTAGTCCTCTTTTGTAGGCATTGTTGACTGAGAAGACTCCATCCTTGCTATGTTTCCACAGGATCTTGTCTGTTGCTGTTGTAGTTATAATCATTCCAGCTAGTTTTTCCAGTAGCGCTGCCACCCTCTCCACCTCCCAGTCATTAAGTAGTCTTCTTAAAGATATGTCCCATCCCTGTTCTGTCCAACAATCACTCACTCTAGCATCAGGGTTCTCACAGATTAGAAACAAATCTGGAAAAAGTTCTCTAAGAGAGATTTGGTCTATCCAACCATCTTTCCAAAATTTAGTTTTGTTTCCATTACCCACCTTAATATACACATTTCCTTCCATTTGTGGCCATAGGTTCCTGATTGTCCTCCATACCCCCACCCTGATTGAGGGGAATGAGTTGGTGTCTCCTTATATGGTCCTAAGCAATATTCTCTCATGAGCTAATTTTCTAAACTTGGTAGTAGAGACAAACTGGTTTCAATTCTTGGTTAGCCCAATATTGGGTCCCCATTCTATATTCACGCTTTAAATGTCCAGCTTTGGGCTTGCGGGGAAATGTTAAGTTCTCCACGTTGATTGAGGAAATCTAAGATTGTCTCCTTAAATTGTTGCACAGTCCTCACCTCAACTAGCTTTTGTGGTTGAGTTATACCTGATGTTTATTTTCTGAACAAGATGGGCACACTTTTTCTTTTAACTTTATCTTATGTTGTAAAACTAACCTAACTTCTATCTATTCGGGAAAGTGTTATTCAACGACTAACACAATGCAAAGGTACTGTAGTTGGAGAAAGTATTATTTCTTCCAGAATACCCTGGATGTTACTAGTGCATTCTGTTTTGGTACTTTTAGCTGAAACAATGTTCTTGTTGTCTTCAGGAAATTTCTGGTGTTATGCAGTGCTAATTTAGAGTGTTTGTTTCAGTTTTGTTACAATTTCCTTTAACATATTATCAGCTTTATCACGATGGTGCATTTCATATCGTAAGAAAGCCAAGCAGATTGTTGAAACATGGGATAAATCATTCAGATCTGCACAGCGGGAGCAACGTGTTTCGTTTCTGTACTTAGCCAATGATATTATCCAAAATAGTCGGCGCAGGGGTAGTGAGTTTGTTAATGAGTTCTGGAAGGTCCTTCCTGCGTCTCTGAAGCAGGTTTATGAAACTGGTGATGAAAGTGGGAAGAAAGTGGCTTCTAGACTGGTAATCCCCTTTCTGCTTTCTGGTAGGTGTACTTGTATGTTGTTAAGTTGGGGCTAACTGACAAATGAGAAATCAACTTGTGCATCAGTTAGCCTGAAGCTAGGAAACTTGTGTGAAGCTTCTTTTTCTCCATATATATATATATATATAATTGCATTGGAGGTGATAATTCCTTAGCTATGTAGTTGTCCTATACATTGTTCCCTGTGATATGACCCCAATGCATGGTGTGTATTATATTTGCAAATAACTCTTAAAGCATGGACCATATTTGTGGTCAGGGCTTTTCAAATTCTACCTTCATGTGTTCCCTTAGCAGCACACTTCTCGTTAAGTGTGGTCAACATAATATTTCTTAGCCCACAAAATCCCAAACTTCACCTCTCTTAAGTTTCCAAATACTGCTGGTCAACATAACATTTCTTGGTCAACATTTTTCTGCCACCTTGGATTTTGTGGTCCACATTCCTCTGTTATATATGATTTCAGTTCTACAACATCGAACCTTCACTTCTTGACGTCCTTTTCCATGATTTTTCACTTTTGTGTTCTATGTCATCATCCTAAAACAAAGCATCTTGCATGAGACTTTTTCTATCATTATCACCTAAAGACACTAAAAATCTGAGTAAAAGGCAATGATAAGTTGCTAAAATCTTTCACCTTGGGTGGCTCAGATAGTTTGGCTTGGGACTTCCATAATGAAGTCTCAAGTTCGAAACCCCTTTCCTGCAATAGCAAGGGGTTGGTCTTCTGGGTCAAGCTCATCACATCTGGCTTGCTTAGTGCGGTTTACCTCTCTTGTGTAGTTTGCAAGCTATTGCACAGGAGCGGGGTTTACCTTCACCCTAAGGGGTAGTGGCTGCGGGTTCCCTTGTCAACAAAAAAATCTGACCATTATTTTGTATTTTCATCACTATTTTTTTTCTTTTGGATGGGTTGGTTGGTTGAAATTCTGCAGCAACTTACATAGTTGAACTCAAATATTGAGAACTTTCTCTTTCCTTTCATTGTACCTTAGACATGAGCAAGATAATTTTGAAAAGCAAAACAAATTTTGTTAGAACTACTCTAATGTGCACGTGTTATCTTTGAAGCAGACATTATCAACTAATTACACTTAATTATTTATTCTTAGTGATTGTTTTTCTTATTTACTCTATCTTTTCTTTTCCTCTCTTGTTCTTCCTGGCCCACATATTCTTTAAAGACCACACAAAACCCACCTTCTCCTCACTGCCACACCACTACCACTACCATTACAACTTCCGAAACTTCCACTACATCTACCATTCTATCCGACCTCTAAAACCCTCACCATTTCCATCACCATCTACACCAACTCTAGCTCGAAAACTTTCACCATGACCAGAACCACCCGTTTCATTTCATCACCTTCACCACCTCTGGTCCTCTGGTGACAGTCAAACAACTACAAACTTCACTCTCACGCCACAACCTCCCCACCACCTCTCTTGACGTCCAACACCAGATTTATTCCCACAACCACCGATCCTCCTTTCCCCTCCACCACCTTCCACGACCTCCTGACAACCACCAACACCATTCTTTCCCCTTTATCTTTAATTTGCTTGATGTGGATGACTGAACCTGGAAAGAAACCTCTAAGGCAATGATATGTAGTTGATGCTACATGAATGGAGGCCATGATTTTAATAAATTGTTAATAGTATCAAAATTTTCTATTGTGAAGACATGAATTTGGACCAATATTCTCATTTTTGACAAGAATATCTCTTGACAATTTCTCAGTCCTTTCCCCAGCGTCCAATCTGTCTCAGAAGAGAAGACTAAGCTCAGACGGATTGCAGTCCGCTGAGGCCCCTCCTTAGTGACTTTGGTCAGGAATAGGATTTTATATTTTTCTTTCACTATGTAGCTAGAGCAATATTGCTACAAGCAGTGAGTGTAAAGTTTCTGCAACAGGCTTTACAAGCCTAAAGAACCACAAATAGTAATGTTTGGTCATATTATGCTGCTTGTTTTTACTGTCAACTGTTGCATTGAATTCTGAGAAGTCCCTCATTCCCATTATTGTCAAGGGGCATCATTTTTTTCAGTGGACCTTGTTAAATTGCTGTTGATAGCAGAGAGAGTCAATTAGAGACATGCTTATAAGATTTCAAAGAGGCAGTGCATTTTCAATCTAATTCCAATCAGTTCATTCCAAAAATGTCTTGTAACGGTTGCTATTTGGGCCATGAGTCCTGCTGTCCTAGAAGAAAATCCACTGACATTCTCTTCAAACTTCATTAGAATTCTTGTAACATGTGGGAAAGCCAGTACTTAGAATACTTCTCGTACTCTACTACAATGCTTGGATATGCCCTTCTTTCGCACATCTTTGACATCCTCTTAAAGGTTTGTCTAGAACCTGGACCTCATGGCGATGGAAGGCACACCTCATTGTCTTGGTGCTTGAATTGATGCTCACCCCTAAGGGATGAAGCACTTGACATGTCATCTTTGTTTATCAAGACAAACTGCTTAATTTTGGCATTTACTTAGAAGTTAGAAACTTCTTCACAATGTCTCTCTATAGCTTTGGTGTAATTTTTAAGTTTACTGTCCTCTGAAGCCCATATAACTTTTTTACTTCTCCCTTCTCTTTCTGATTTGGTTTGTTCTTTTTTTGGGTAATGTCAGGTTGATATATGGGAAGAGAGAAAAGTATTTGGATCCAGGGGTCAGAATCTTAAAGATGAAGTGTTGGGCAAGAGTCCTGCTCCTTCAGTAAGCAACGGGAAGAGCTCAAATCCTATCAAAGTTGTGAAGAAGGATGCTCACTCAGTAAGGATTGTGAGTATCAGATTAAACTCTTCTGTTCAAAAATCACGCTGGGTTTATTATCATGGTTATGCACAGGTAATCTGAATGTTTTGTTAATTTCAACATCAGAAATTGGCTGTTGGCTGTACTCCAGAAAAAATTGTAACAGCATTCCAACTAGTTCATGATGAAAATGTGAATGAGGAAGATGCTTTGAACAAGTGTAAACATTCTGTTTTTCGCGTTGGGGAAATGGAGAATGATATTGAAAACCGTTCTTCCCAAGGTAAAAGAGTAATTGGCTGTTGGAATATTGTAAAGTGAAAAATATGTTAATCTTTTCTGTCTCTTAAATTGATGTTGCATATACATTTTGTGTCATTGTTCAGTTATAGTGGAGATCGCTTGCATTCTTGGCACTAGATTATTGTTGCTGTAAGGAGTATCTGCTATGTATGCCAAGTATATGACTATTCATGCTTTGATAGAACTTTATGGTTAAAATATGATTTAGCACCGAAGAGTGTGACCTAATGGTCAATGAAGTGGAGAGCTACCCAGTCTTAGGTTCAAACCCAGTCTTTGGGGACATTTGATAAAATTGGAACAATACAGAGAAGATTAGCGTGACTCCTGCTCAAGGATGACACACATAAATTGAGAAATGGTCCAAATATTTCTGGCTGGGGTCCTTGGTGGAAGTATTGGGGAGCTACCAACTGTATATCTGGGCATGCCTCTGAGTGATCAGAATAGGTCTATAGATATATGGAATGGGGTGGTAGAGAAGTGCGAGAAGAGGTTGGTGAACTGGAAAAGTCAATATCTCTCCTTAGGAGGAAGATTAACACTAATCAATAGTGTTTTGGACTCTATGCCTACCTATATGATGTCCCTTTTCCCTATCCCTGATGGGGTCATTGCGAGATTGGATGTTCTAAGAAGAATTTTTCTTTGGGAAGGGAACAGTGAAACCAAGAAATTCCACTTGGTAAAATGGGATGCACTGATTGAGAGTAAACAAAAAGGGGGTATGGGGGTCAGGAACTTAAAAACTCAGAACCAATGTCTTATGATGAAATGGCTCTGGAGATTTGCTTCTAGTGAGTTAGCTCTCTGGAAAGAAGTAATCCAGCTGAAGTATGAAATGGCAGATCATTGGACCACCAGAATGGTCACTGATACTTATGGGATCAACCTTTGGAGGTCCATTAGAAACCTGTGGCCAAAGCTTAGAAAAAATTCCAGCATAAGAACAGAAGATGGCAGGAAGGTACTTTTCTGGGAAGACAAATGGTTAGATCAAGCCCCCCTAAGGGACACCTTCAATGATATTTACACCCTAAACCAACAACAAAGGGCCACCGTGGCCAAAGTCTGGTCAAATCAGGGATGGAATTTGAGCTTTAGAAGACCTTTTAATGACTGGGAGATTTTGAGGTTAGTTGAGTTCTACAGCAAATTGGAGCAATTCAAAGGAACTTCAACTGACCAAGATAGATTGGAGTAGAAAGGCCACTGGAAAGGCCACAGTCAAGGTAGTTTCAGTGTGAAAGGGGCCTATAAAAAATTTAACCCTTGTGATAATCAGATTGAGGACTGGCCTTGGAAGCTTATATGGAAAGTCAAAATTCCTTATAAAGTTTCTTGCTTCACTTGGCTTGTGGCCAAACAAGCTGTTTTAACCCAAGAAAACCTCATGAAAAGGGGGATACATCTAAGTCCTAGGTGTTTTTTCTGTGAAGAAAAGGCTGAGACTGTAACCCACCTTTTTATACACTGCAGGATTACCCTTCAACTATGGGAAATGTTTCTAAGTAAGAAGGGCCTGAACTGGGTAATGCCAAGGAAAATAGATCAGACTTTGAAGATCTGGAGGAACAAGAGCAACAATATCCAGAAGATGAAGATGAAGTGCTTAGTTTTGTTTCATTTTTGGTGTAAACAGGAGTATAGGGAAGATCTAGAATCAAGTATGGATGTCTTGGGATCATTGTAAATTTTTGTTAAAAGGGTTGAAGATCTTCTAGATACTCCTCCTCAATTGTAATTAGGAAACCTGTAACTTGTCGTGGCAGGTTTCTGCTTTTGTGGAAATAGAATACAAGTTGTTACCTTCTCAAAAAAAAAAAAAAATCCTAGCAAAGGAATAAACTCTAGATGATTTTTCCCCATGTGCCTAAGCCTTGGTAGGCAAAATTACTCGGTACCTGTGTTTGTGGGAGCCTGGGAGGTAGTGGGTAATTGGTGCAATAGTTGAGTTACCTGCAAGCTGGCCCGGACACCACCATCATTAAAAAAAGTTGATTTATCTTCCAACAATCTTGTCTCTTTATGAGTGATTTAGGAGCACTTGCCTAGAAGTTCATAACCAACAACTTTACCTCTTTGAAGTAATCAATACTTTTGATCAACTGCTGCAAGTTGTTAACTACCTTTCGGAGAATCACATTGCTAATTTTGGTTAGGTAGGAACACAGAGTCATCTCCCTTAAGCTAGCATGTAGCAAGTGAATGAGACATCATAAGATCCGAGAAAGTTGTATCTTGATCACTTCCACATTATAAATATGAAAATTGTGTTTGTCTAGTGCATATACCTTTGTATAATGGGGTTTTTTCAGCAAGTGACAACATGGAACTTTTAATCTACACTATTTATTATTAGGTTGTTAATATTTGGACAAGCGGGGGTTGCTCTGATGGTAAGCACCCTCCACTTCCAACCTTGAGTTTGTGAGTTCGAGTCACCAAGGGAGCAAAAAGGTCGGAGCTCCTAGGGAGGGGTAAAAGAAAAAAAGGTTGTTATTATTTAAGTATATATTAACTGATTAATTAATCTGAACATGTAAGCTATCAAAAACGTTCTCCCTCTTTAGTGATAGGTATAATTTGTTTCATTGAAAAAGGAACTCCTAGGAAGTAAAAGTGATACAATCAAACCTCTATGACAACGCCATTTTATCCGGATATTTTTTGGTTGTTAAAGCGAAATGTAGTTACAGAGAACATATAATATAACATTATGTGAAAATTGGTTCCAAAAAAAAAACTTGGCCGCTATAGTGAAATATTGTTATGGAGGATGACGGTTCCAGATAGGTCTGATGGTAAAAGGAGAATATTCTTGCTAGCATGATAAACTTTAACTTAACCCTATAAGATATCAAGTCATGATTCAAGGTCATCAAGATAGATGAATGCATTAGCCTCAGGGATTTGATTCAAAGATTAGTGTGAGATGTGAGGCAGGCACATGTCACGAGTTAAAATCCTGCTGGGAAACCAAACTTGGTGTATAAGTGGAGTAAGGTAGAAGAATGAACTCATCATTATTCGAGTTTTGAAACTGAAAACAAATAAATTCCTTGATTATAAAAAGCAAAGGATTAGGAGAGGCACCAAAGACCATTATCTTTCCAAGAGATGATCTTCAGTGGGTTTGCTTTACCCTTTCATATGTCATCTATTCTACCGTTGGAGCACAGCTGCATGTATGAAATTGTCCAGTACTCCCCAAGGTAGTGGCCTAATGGTCAATGAAGTGGCCTGTGAACCATGAGATCTTAGGTTCATATCCCAGTAGAGACAAAAAACATTAGGTAACTTCTTCCCGTCTGACCTAGTCTTGGTGGACACAAGTACTTGGTATCTTTTCCTGGTGAGAGGTGATAGGTACCCCAACAAAGCTAAATTGCCGAATGGTTAAAGGATTGGAATTTGGATAACTATGACAGTCTAGAAAAAGACGACAAAATTAGTGTCTCAAGTTTTACAGATAGATAAGATACAAGAACTGAGAAATCTTACTGATGATGAATTGGTTAAACGAACAATTTTTAAAATGTGAGTTTGAACAGATGGCAAAATATGAAGAAATAGTAGGGAGACATAGGTTCAGAGTTGTTAGCAAAAAAATTTATTAACTATAGCTGGATTTAAAGGTGGACTATAGTGTTGTGAATAAACAAAAGCGGGTTGGCTTTGTAAGATTTATAGATGAATTTGAAGATGCCTTAAGAGTTTAAGGCCACAGGAAAGATTAGTCCTTGTTTTTGTTTATACTCGCATGGCGTAATCATAAACTCCATTGCTGCAGTATTTTCTCTTTCTTGCTATTACATATTGCTATTTTTGAACTAGTAGTTTTTCTTGAACTAAGTACTTGTTCCTTTTAAAATTTTTGATATTGTGTTTTCTTCTGACTCTTGCTCAGGAAATCTCCAGGGTTCTGAATTGATGGATAAATTGCTAGAACAGGAAAATATACTTCAACAATGCATCAGCCACTTTGAGAATGCTGAATCATTGAGAATTACCTTGATTTCTCTGCTGAAAGATGCACTTCAAGATCAAGTACTGTTTTTCATTTCCATCCCTCCCCCCTGCCCAAAAAAAGCAAGAAAAAGAATCTAACACCCTCCCGTACCTCCTATCACCAGGATTAATCTTAATTCTTTTTAGACCTTCTATTGTTTACCTTATATTTGATACTGTCTATATAGCAGAGAAGAATTATGCAAAAATTACATGACTGTTTCACATCCTCCTATTGGTCACTAACAATGTTCAATGCCTTTATTTTCCTATTTTCGCATTTCCATCTTAACACTCATGTCAACCCAAACGATTATTGCTTTTTCAGGAATCTAAGCTAGAGCTTTTACGCAGTGGGATGCAGGTACACTCAATCCAAATCTTTTATTGCACATATCTCCTTATATTTTATCTTCTTAGACTCCACCTGTGGGGATTACACTTGGTATGTTGTTGTATCTCCTTATATTTTATCCACTCACGAGAAAAAGGGAACAGAAAAATCATGAAGAGGTTCGCAAAAAACCCACAGGTGCACGGAGAATTGATGTGTGTGGATCCCTCTTTGCATTTACTGAATTAATTGCATGATCAGTTGCTGGAATTATTGAACATTTAATATACTTAAGTGTTGAGCAAATTGGTTTGTTTGTTTCGAGTTGAAGAACAGTCAGATATAAAGCAGTTTTTGGACTCACCAATGATGAAATATATGAAATTTTTGAGGAAAGTTAAGTTTGAGAAGAGGGAAGATGCGGTGACTTGTTTATTATTCTTTTCTACCAGCCAAATGGATGTATTGTACGTTTTAGATTCTTATTTAGTGTCCATGGTTTTCCTCTAGATATTATAGGTTTCCCAATTCTTATTTGCATATCAGAATTCCTGCTGTTTGCAGAACAATCTGAGGAAGGCAGTTGTGTGTTTAAGAGTCTATATGGACTTTAATAATTTGTAGCTGCTATGAATAGGTAATAGTCTTGTTTACTTTTTGTTTTTCTTTTACCAGTGAGGAGGAGTGAGAGGTTGGTTATAGTAGGTATGAGGAAAGGTAGAGGTAGGCCAAAGAAAAGACATGGCCATGACACAGCTTCTCCTTATATGGTTTCTCTTGTAATTGCATGCCTCTGCATCCCATCAACATATAGGCCTAACAACAGAGTCTCTCCAAAATTTTTACCCATTCAACCCTATCCAAGATTCCAATTCAATCTCAACCAATGTTTTCAAAAGTGAGCTTCATCACGTAAAGTAATTGAATGGTAATGGAAGAGTTACTAAAGTAACAGTTGACATAAGTTTGATGGATAATATTATTAACTAATTATATGAAATATTTTTGAAATGGTATATGGTATTAAATATTTTAAAATTTCCAACATGAATGTTATACAAATGTGCATTGTAAGGAAGGGAGGGTACTCTAGTTAAGCTAGAGGAATCTCAACATTAGATTCCACATAATATAAATCAATATTTGGTTGAGTGAATTAGGAAAATAATCTCCATAAAAGTAATGCAGTGTTTGATTGGCCGTTTAAGAAGTATCACTGCATAACATTATGCAACGCTTGTTTGAAAATATTTAGTAATAGTCGCATTAAGGTGTAGTAGAATCCATGTACTATTTTATGTTTGATAGAATGTGGAGTAAGAATACAACGGTCACTTTATGAGCTTTGGATTATTATAGGGCATTAGATGCTAAAATTAGTGGCTTAAGTTGCAATCAGTGTTATGAGTACATTCACGTATATTAAGCAACTGGTTGTATTGTCTTTAAATTATGCTCTTCATTTGGCAATATGTGTGCTTCACTTCTCACTTTTTGCTTATTGCCCTACAAGTCTTGTATTTGTGCTATTCGGTTTTAAAAACATTGCTCTTGAACAAAACAGCTGTTTACCCTTTTTGTCTAATTTGTCATTTTGTGTGATTCGATGTGGACAACTATTTGGAAACGGATAACTTTGTTATCCAATTTGTCGTTATGTGTGACTAGATGTAGATAGCAATTTGCAAGATGACTTCTTCAGGGTATGTGCGTCCCATGGCTCGGTCTAGTGGTAAGACAGCAGTGTGTGATGTATGGTTTAGGCTTACATCATGGGTTTGAACCCTGCCTCTGACAGGAACTTGGTGTTTAAGGCGAGAAAAGTGGAGGGGCTGGACCATTTTCCACTGGATTGCGGACTGTGTGCGATTGACCCTTGGGATTTTCTCGGTTATCAAAAAAACTTAAGGAATGTCTTGATGATAGGACTAAGATTCCTCCAACCTTGTTTTGGTGGAACACTTGCCAGCATGTCCCTTTAATGTTGTAACTCAAAATTTCCGCCTTAGGTGTTCTGCCATCTCCAGTATAGTTCTTGGTCAAATAAAGGGGTTGAAGATTTTGTTCTTTCCCAAGTATTTTCCCCCTTTAATTTAGGTCCCCATTTATGCTTTAAAAAGTTGGTATGTCCCCCTAAGAATAGTGCCAAGAGCAGCAACAGCAGCATACAGCGGCAGATTTTTCTCAACGGAAGAATGGAATCTGTAACCAAGCATGCAATTGTGATTAGAATCATGGGTCGTACCGGATCCAGGGGGGAGGTGACTCAGGTAAGAGTCAAGTTTCTTGATGACCAGAACAGGTTTATCATGAGAAATGTCAAGGGACCAGTCATAGAGGGTGATATTCTCATACTGTTGGAGTCTGAGAGGGGGGGCCAGGAGATTCGCTGAGCCCATAATTTAGATTGCCATATTGAAAAAAAAAGAAGAGTGCCGAGAGGAATCAAAAGCAATGCCCTGTTCTGATGCCTGTCATGACCGGTGTTTATTCTGTCCACTACCTCATAAATATCATCAGATAAAACAATCATGTTTGTAGAGGTGAAAATCTGTTAAATTAAATTGCAAAAATTACACCGGGTATGTTGTTTTAGAGGGTAAGGTCTGCGTACACACCACCCTCCCTAGAACCTACTTGTGGGGTTACACTGGGTATGTTGTTTAGCCTGCTCAATGCTTAATGACACATCAGGTTGATTCACTCAACCTATTATCATTGTATGTTCGAAGCTTCAGTAGTTGCATATGCCCAAATGCTAGCATGGGCATAGCACACCAGGCTGATTCTCTTGAACTATTTTCATTGAATGTAGCCTGTTCATGCTAATGACATGCTTTTGAATGCTTGGCATTGGTGTTGAGCCGCTTTGGTCTGCATGCACTCTTAGGAGTCGTTTGGTGTGAGGTATAAGATATAATAATTCCAGGATTAAATGTAGGATTATTTTATCCCATGGTTGGAGGTATTAGGTAGTCTTTGAATTATTTATCCCACCATTTTTGCCGTAGTGATGGGATAAGTTATGGGATTAATTATCTTGGGATAACTTGTTCCCAACCAAACAACCCCTTAGGGGTCGTTTGGTAGAGTGTATAAAAATAATACCCAATAGTGTATTAGTAATGCATGTATTAGTTATACTTGTATTAGTCATGCATAGATTATTTCTTATGCATTGTTTGGTTTGGTGTATTAAAAATAGTATGCATTGTATAAAAATATTTATTTACAAAAGTATCTTTCACAATTATGGTGGAAATTATGGTGGAAAAGATGTAAAAGTACTTTTGAGGGGTAATTGAGTCTTTAACCATATTAATGCATGCATTAAATCCTTTGCATTACTAATACCGTGGATTTCTAGGTATTAGTAATACACTCCTCAATACACAATAGAGTGTATAACTAATGCTTGCATTAGTTATACATAGCATGAAAAAATGCACCAAACAAGGGATTACTAATACATATAATTAATGCATGCATTATTTTTGCTAATACACTCTACCAAACGACCCCTTAGTCTTTTGTGGAATTCCAAGAAACCACAGCATGATTGTGTATCATTTTCTTCCACATTTGATAGGGGGCATGTCTCTCTTCCTTTTTGTGTAAGCTGCACACTTTTGAGTTCTCAAGTTTGAAGTTTTTGGGTTTCTCAAGAACACCAGAGATGCACAACATGTGGGCCTTGTCTAACGAGAACACCTTTTGATTCTTAATCGACATAGGTTTCAGTCAGCCAGTTTGATTTGTAGTAGTCTTAAGACTGCCATATCTCCATTTTCACCTTGAATTTTAATCCTCTGCAAAAATGTAATCATTGGATAGCTTTTATAAATGAGAACTGTTTATATGCGTCACTTTGTTCCTTGATTCTTAATAGATATTTTTCTCTGCTGTCTGCAAAAATGTAATCATTGGATAGCTGGTTGACATGCAGGTTGCGTGTGGTCAGATTGAACTAGTAAAAAATGCAAGGAGGAGGCTGACATCTCCCAGTGTTGCTGCTCCACCAGTGAATACTGGTATCCTTCCAATTGAAGTCACCAGAACAACTGAACCAATCCCGCCTTCAGTGCAATTAATCAACATCCCTCCTCTGCCTCCACCTCCCAATCCTGTGACTTCTTTCACAAATTCCAAAACTAATGAAGAGGAAAGCAAAAGGTCGGCAGCAGCAGCTGTTGCTGCAAAACTTGCTGCTTCAACATCTTCTGCTCAAATGTTAACCTCTGTTCTTTCATCCCTTGTTGCTGAAGAAGCTGCATCACTGAGCAGTGGATTGAAATCAACTGGCTTCACTTCTAGCTTGCCTTTTGCATCCCCAGAGAAACGGCTCAAGTTAGATAAGCCAATGACTTTTTCTGATATGAAAAGTTCTGAAAGGGGTAGCTCCACTTACTTTACTTCATCACAACAATTGATTACTAGCATTCCTCTTGCCCCATCCTCAGCCATGCAATCTGTGTCCCAGCCAAACCAGATACAAGCTCCGTTTCCACCTCCTCCCCCTCCCCCTCCATCATTACATCCAGCAAATTCCCCTGCAAGTCAGTTAGTTCAATCTACAGCTATGATGATGGGGGTGATGCCATATGGATATAGTGCTGGCCTTCAACAACCTCTGTCTTCTCAAATTGCAATGGGACTGAGGCCTCCTCCTCCACCACCCCAGCAAGCACAGCAGCAGCAGCAACTGCAGACTCAGCAGCCACAATCTCAGCAGCAGCCTGCCAACGGTGGATATTACCGTCCTCCTGGTATTGGATTCTATGGACAGGCCCATCAGCAGACGGCTCCAGCAGCACCGCGGCAGTAGATCCCTTTGGAATAGGGAGTGCATGTTACATTGTACATTAATAGTAAAAGTAGACTAGATCTAGTTACTGTTTTCGGCATCTTTTCATACTCTATTTGCACCCGACATCCGCTGGCAATACCCACACCCCCTTGTTATCACCAAGGCACCCTCTTTTGATTTAGTGTCGGGTGCTTTGCATCCATTTAAGCGTACCTGTAACCTTATGTAGGTGCTGTAAAATTAACTGTAGATTGGGCCATGTACTTAATATCTTCAAAACCGGGAGCTGAAAGAAGCTACTAGGTGAAATGTTCACCTGTTTCGCGGTGTGGGCTCTCGTCTATTAGTTGCTTGAAATCATGCGTTTTTAATCTCTGTATTTCATGGATATATATTCTGCAAGCCAAACCAAAACCACATTAATTAAAGTTAAACATGGTTAGGCTTGAACATGTATTAATTTTTTTGCATGATAACCATTTTGATCACTTATTTGCACTTGTATGAATTGCTTCATTCCGACCGACGACCGTTTTTTTTTATAGGAATTCATGATTTTCTCACTTTGTTTCAATGTGTGTACATGGACTTGAGAGAATATTTTACTGATTAGCATTTTTTGGCCCTAAATCTTTTATAACCATTCGAAATGACCTATGAACCATACTCATATCCACACCACCTTTTATTTTTAACATGCAACACAAGAATCCAAAGATTTTCTTCCACCAGTAACGTGAAGAAACAGTTATTTGAAGAGAAAATGTGTGAGCAATCAAGTGATGAATTAATTCGAATGCACCTCTAATTTTTTAATAACACGAACAAATAAAAGGTATTATCAGACCCCAAAAAAAGCTAGGCATCTGGAGCAATACATGAACCAACCAAAGCGAATAACAGGTTACTTGGAGAAATAGAGAACAACATATTTGTTTGTTTCATAACGAACGAAGTAAGTATATTTTAGTATTAGAAAGGAATACTACAATAATACATAAAAACAAGCTATTCTGAGTCCGATGAGTCAGGATTTGAACTCTGCCTCACACTCTTGTTCGACTGAGCTTGAGCTTTGGATTTTGATAAAAATTTTGATGATTCACCCTCAAAGATGATAACATCAGCTTTAGCTAACCTCTCTTCAAGTTCCTCCGTGTTAAACTCATCGGTACCCCCAAGCTCATCAAATCCAACCTGTAATAATAGCCAAATCATGGACGATAATAATGACAGAGTGTAAATAGTTGGAAAGTTGATTGTTAACTGGACAGACATACCAGGTAGTTATCAACTTTAGCATTTTTGATGAGTGCAAGGGTTGGAAGAACAACAATTCTAAGCTTCTCAGCCAAGTATGGGGTCTTCTCAGCATTAATTTTCACAAAACGTGTCTCTATATGCTGTTTTGCCAGTATGCTCAAATGCTTGTCCATAACCTGCATTGCAACAATCAATGGTTGGAAACAGGCTAGCTTTTAGTTGAATTGGAGGAAACTAGATTTACCTTGCAAGGCCAATTCTCGCGGTAGAAATGGCAAACAACGCGATCACTAGCCTTAACAACAGAGAAAAAGTCCTTTTCAGCTTGGATCTCGGAGTATTCTCCATGTCCAAGAGATATCCAACGATTCCGTTTTTCAGCCATTTTCTTCATCTGTTGCAATCTACGTTCTCTCAACACCTCCAAATCATCAAGATCTAACCGATCTAAAGCATGAATCTCTTCATCAAGCTTGTCCTCCACCGCTTTTGCCACCGTCAACACTTGCTTTGCCACTATCTGCAATTCAAAAAATCCTAAATAAACATCAAATTTTCCACCCTCCATTGTTAAATAAATAATACCTCTTGAACCGCATTCTCCATGGTTGAAAATTGTTTTTTTTTGGGGGAAAATGAAGCTTAATCTGTTTGTTCTTTCTTCAAATTGAAATGGATGTGATGTGTAAGGCACAGCCCTAGCCCTTATAATCCACGGGTTGCCCCGGCCCGTTTACCACCAACTTCTTTTTGCCAAAATTCATTTTATTAATTAATAAAAATAATAATTTGATTTCTTATACAAATCATAGTTTCTTTAGAAACAAGATATTAAATACTATCTTGATTTTATTTTTCCGTCATCCGATTTTTGATATATGTATGTATGGATATGGAAGTCAGAGAGCCCCCATTCAAAGAAAGCAAGTTTTTGATCCACGTATTCTGCATTTAATTAACCTAATTTATAGTGTCACTTGAAGCGTTTTGTTATGTTGTAATGATAAAGTAAGCATACATTTTTGGTATTCTAATAAATCATCTTTAGTGTATAAATAAATAAATAAATTATGAGGAAAACAAAAGAGTCTAGCTAAAATTTTATAAACTACAACTTGTTAGCAAAACAGTACAATAATCTACAATTCCCTCTGAAGACATTTCAAAGAGCATCAATAGAGATATTATCATGACATTACTGCAGCAATAGATAGGTGTTGGTTTGTCAAGGTCAAGTTCAACCGAAGTGTATTTGGATGAGGCAGTAAGAAATATCTACTCTTCCGGATCCACATTCTTATTTTCTGTCTCAATCTTCACACAATTTCCAGCACCTTGGTTAAGCAGTCCCTTCTTATAAAGTGAGTCCAATTCATGGAAATAGGGGCATGATCTGTAGTTTTTTGGACGCGTCTTACCACTGTCAATTGTCCTTTTATAGTACTTGTTAATGTTCTCCCATTTTTCTTTACACTTTTTTGCTGTCCGAATGTAACCCATCTTACCCAATCCATCCGCTACCTCTTCCCACACGGATCCTTTAGCTCCTTTAAGAAACTTGTGATCTAAACAAGTACGAACTGATACAAGGGCTTGTACTTCAGATTTTGGCCATCTCCTATTACATGGATCGGATCTAATATCACCATGAACTTCACCTTCATCTTTAACTACACTTGTTACTTCTGATGATTTTGGAATTTGGAAATCTTCACCTAACAGATTCTCAAGGAAAGCAATAAGAGCCAAGTTTCTAGATGTCTCTTCAGCTCTCAACTCCACATCCCGCCTTGCCCTTTCTACCTCTTGCTGCTTCCAAGCTTCTTCCCGAATGATTCTCTCCTCTTCCTTCTTCTCTAGCATCTCTATTAATTGCTTGTGCATCTGCTCTTGCCTGTCCATCAACTTCTTTACCATGTCTTCAAGACTTAATTTAAGACTCTTCCGTGGTAAATGTTCTTCACTGTCATCTGAAGATGAGCTGCATCAAGGTAAATTAAATGCCAGTTGAATCAGGTTTCTCACAAACTATTAGAAGAAAGTTATTGCTAAGGAAGTTCACAGATTCTTCAACATACTATTGCAAATTCATTCATATCTTCAGAATTTCGTTGGAGAAACCAATCATTCCTAGAAAATCACTTTTGTTATTCAAATAAATCTGGATTACAAAAAGTTGCATTATCCATCAGAACTATTTTGGAGTAAATTGGCATGAAATATTAGACCTTGGCAGTGAGTTTGAAGCACAGGCTACCGTTAATCCCAGCGCAACCAACCATACAAATTCAAGACCTTATTAGCCGCTTTCTTTCCCCTTATATGATATGAACCACAACAACACACCCAATGTAGTCCTTCTGGGAAGGGTAGAGTGTACGTAGACTTCACCCGACACCACAGAGGTAGAGAAGTTGTTTTTGATAGACCCTTGGCTATGACATCAACCACCAATCTACTAATTGATGTAGATTTGATACCCTTAAAATGACTTCTAAGGTGTAAAATGTAAAGAGAGAATAAAAAGTATGAACCATTTCTAATATCAAAAGGTTTTGAACTTATTCTAAATAAGTCTCAAAAAGCTTAGTTTTTTTTTGACAAAACTTAAATTTAAAGTTAACTGGTAATGACATCAAGTACTTTATGTGACAAAAGTAAGTACTAATTAGCAACAAAAACAATTGGAAATTAGAAAGTTAATATAAAAAAATATAAAAATAATGCAATTACGAATAATATTAGCTCAAAATGAATATTTATTTAAAGAGCAAAATGAAGACCTTTGCTCACATAATTTAATCCCATAAATATCAAACAGCATAATAAGGCATGGCGCTATTATTAATTAATAATACAGAAGATTACCTAAAATCAGCCTCCAAAATACGAGATTGCGAGATCAAATTCAAGCAATCAGCATCTAACTCCGACTTCATTTGCTGAACTGCCGAAATCTCCGCCTCCGAGCACCTAGCGACGCCATTCTCGTCCAACGAATTAACAAATCCACACTCCATGGGTAACACCGTAGACGCATTTTGAGCAGAAAACTGACTCAAAAACCCTAAATCACTAGTGCAAGTCATCAAAGCTTCGTCAATATCACAGTTGCTGTCCACCATATCGACATAGTTTCGTCCGTTTCCAAACCGCACCGGTCGGAGTTTACGGACAGGGGAAACCGGAAGGCGGTGGATGTCCGTCGGAGCAATAACGGCGGATGGATTCTCGTAAACGACGTTAGTAGATTCAGGGAAAGGAGCAAGGTTATCAGCGAAAGAAGTGATGTCGTTTGATGTATGGCCGTCGCCGTCGATGAGGGGTTCCATTGTAGAGGTAAAAAAAAAAAAAAGTGTAATATAAAGCGGCGGCGGAAGGGAAATGGAGGACTGGTAAAAGCAAAGTAAAATGGGGTAAAAGGGAAAGGAATCACCGAATTAACAATTTTTTATTTATTTTATAAAAGTTTGATCTCTTATTTATTAGGTGCCACATGATTTGCCTATCTCCAATTTCAACCGTGGGTGAAGGTTCTAAAAGCACTTCAAATTGATACTAATATATACCAAACTTTTTTATAATGATATAAATAACATCACATGCATAATCAATTTTTATGAAAAAAATGTTATTTTAGAATATGACTGACTGTTATAGAGAAACACAATTAATATATCTTTACAAATACTAAACAAAGTTAAATATGAAGAAATCCATCCATTGCTAAAATTTTCATTCAACAAGAGATTATGGTTCATGGATTCCATTCAAAAGCTGAAACATTCAATCCTATCCTATCTACTAAACTCTAGATATTCCAGCACAACTCAAAAGTACAACAAGCACAGTTTCTCTCTTTCAATCGTGTAATTTTTCACGAATAAAAGGCAATACAATACGTACAAGTGATTACAGGTAAATTGACATTATTCCTCTGCTACTTTTCTTGAGTGGCCATGAGTTGAGACCTTACTTCTAATCATTTGACATTATTAAAAGACATATGTTCACCTCTGTATGGACTTGTAAAGTACCACTGTCACGTATTTGGACAGGAATCGATTAGTTGAACCGAGTGCTACCACAGATGGGGTACTCTTTCCCTTCTGCATGTACAGGTGGTTAAGTACCACATGTTGAGGTCTTGATAAAGGAGGTGGAGATGATGAAACATTAAGCAAAGTCATTTGTAGATGAGGTGGAACTAAAGGTGGCTCCTTGGCGTAGTCCTCTGCTCCAAATTGCAAGTTACTGTAGCTGGAATCTGGGGAAAGAGGAGGTTCAAAACCAGAAATGCTTTCGATATCTTCTGGTACATAATCCTGCATCATGCATCAAACAGCACAATTTTTTGTCAATTTAGTTTTTAATCAACTTGTGACTTTTCAAAGCAAATGGCACCAGGAAATGGAAGACTTAATGCTGTGATCATTAGGACAGTATTAAGAATATAGTCCAATGAAAGTTTGGGTACCGCGAATGAAAATAGAAAGTACTTTCAGACTAGCCGTCTATGCTGATATGGTCATACACTACGAATAAATGCAACACTTTTTTACCTTGCACAATCATCTAATCTGCCTAGATAGTTTTCTTCCAAGATAAGTAGTTAAGCAACTGAGATAGAGACAAAGAAGACTTGACATTTTTCTATATTCATGTTATTTCACAAATTTCAAGAATTCAATTGTCTCACTTAATCATATTTAAATTTGACGTGATATTTTCTATATCAAACTAACTTTTCACCTATTACTTTCATTACTTCTTCTCTGCTATATATAAAGTATGTCTATAAAGTACACACATCAAATTTAGTATCATAAGTTTGATAGCATTTTCTTTTCTGTGACCATTTTGAGTAGCAATAAGTTTGGGGATGGGAAGCAGGTGCTAAAGTAGGATGCATTCATAAGCCAAGTTTCAAGCAGCAGCAGCACTGTATTAGCTTCTTCCTTTCCCCTCTATAATTGGTACAACAGTAATTTCATATCAATAACAAGAAAGTAGTTAGGTTGGCTATATATATATATGTCTATTTCACTCAATTTGAGTCGGTTTCATGCCAATACTCAAGATAAGAGTTATATAAAACGAGGGGTTCTCTAAATCTTAGCCTAATCCATCTGGTGACATAGAAATCTCTTAACAAAAACGACTCCTAGCAAACCGATGGGTCAAATGTAAGTGTATCAATACAACTAGACCTAAATCTCAAGTGTTTCGTATCACCTATATGGATCTTTTGCTTTCGTTGTTTTCTTTTGGAGAAAGGTAATGGGTTTATATACATGTCAGCACAAAGATTGTGCCAAAATTACAAACAGACTCAGTTCCTTTACATAAAAATAGGAAGTTGAAAAAATCTAAAACCCTATCCACTGAGTTGACTTCTTCTAGTCTACACCAAAAGCCCCAAAAAGACGGGCATTTTTGTTTCAGTTTATGTTTTTTTTCGTATTTGCTTTTAAGACATCTTTGGATCTTTTTCTTTCATTGGGTTCAACTCTTTGCTAAGTCCACATGAGTTTGAAGAAACTATGTTGCATCTGTGAAAGTTAATAGCAGCAAAATAGCATGTAAATCATAATTAAATTTATTGATGGCTGAATCTTGAATGCTTCTGATGAGAAATGGAATAAATATATTTTTTTAAATATAAAAGAGAATAGTTTTGACAAATTTGCTTGCGCGCATGAAGCACAATTGCTATTGCTGTGAATAGACAGTAGAGAAGAAAAGGAGGAAAATAGAAGAATTGCAGTGAATGAATCAACGACACAACTCATAGAAAAAAGGCCTAAGTTTGGGATACCTAAAACACTAAAGAAGTTACAAAGCTGCCTTAACCAAATTTCTATTATTTGTAGAGAAGAGCTGGTCCCTCACTTTGAAAACTTCCTCAATTCTCTAAGCAAGATGAAAACATATAGAAAAGGCATAGAATAAGATGAATTATTCGGTGTAGATAATTAGCTCTACCTTAAATTTAACCATAAACTTTCTTCTATGATTCTTAATGGCTATAGGGAGTGGGTTCAGGAAAACCTTCACCCAATTTTTTTAGTCAGTGATTTGCTTTGACAAAACAGAAACATCTTCAGGTATTTTACCTCAAGGGCTCTAACAATTCACAGTTTGTGATGCATTGACACCATAATATAACGACTGAGAAAAAGGCTAGATTCAGTATATCCACCTTTTGGACCAAAACACTTTACAATCTATATCCATGCCATTTTTGAACAGGACATGGATCCATATGCTGACATTTCTTGTTTCCATGATGACATTATCACAGAGAAAAAAAGCCCAGGATGGAGAGATTTCCATAGTTGTAACTCAACTCCCTTACAGTGTTCACTGTTCACAAGCCAAAACTTCATTTCGGAAACTAATATCTTACAGTTGCATAACAAATAAAGAGTATACTCTTCTTGGTTTGACAAGGTAGTTAATCTGACTCATATTTATGTTCACATTGACAAATAAAGCAAGGTTGTGTACAGACAATCTCAAAGGCCCACAATAAGTACTTAAATTTTAATATTGTGTGTGTATAAGCTACATCCCTATTGGACGTCCAGTTTCTATTTTTGCGTTGATCCTCTAATAGAAAGATACAATAGAAACTAGGCCTGGAATTCAATAGAATTCTTGAGAGAAAATGGACTGAGATAGTTTTGAGATGACAAATGTACCTTCACATCCAAAATATTGTAAGTATTCCCTGCTTCATCCTGAACGCATGGCAAGTCAGGGGAACACCTCCATTGTCCATCAACTATAAACCTATACTGGTAAACTCCAGAAGGAAGCACCTTCAAAATGGTGAAATCTTTCCCAGATCTTTGCAAAAGGTTCCTGAGAAATAGAGTTTTAATTTTTCCGAGTCAACATGCAATCTTAAAGCTCAAAAAGTTGAGAACAGTCTTTTTCAATGTAAAACGTGGATGAATAAAATCAAGCATAAAAAACCTTGATTTCCAATTATCCCATGATCCCTCCACGGCAATTTCTTTGCCATCATAGGTCCATGATATCAGTGTGGGAACTCCTTGCTCATCCTTCAAGTCTTCGTACCCTGAGGTGTTTTGCATCCACGAAGGGTTTGAGATGTGCAACTCCTCGGGTCTTTGTAAAGGGACTACTGGCATCTGAGACAAAACATTTCAAAAAAAAAACAAATTCACATATTCCCTCTCAAAAAGAGAACCCCCCGGCCTATAAGAAGATCAACATCCTGGACCAAGTTCTGATAAGAAATAAACACAACATACATAGATGTAACCTTTCTTGCTAGGTAACTTAAAATGCTCATTAGTGCTTAACCTAAAGCCAATTTTCCCCCATCTATATTTTTCAATCATCCTCCAATATATACAAAAGGTAGCACTTGCCAATTTTCAGACAATCTGAATATTGCTGTAAAACTCTTCAATTCAAATGCTGAATTCCATTATGTGAGGAAACAAACAATCATTAACGTTTTTTTTATTATGATCGCGGTGTCCGGGCTAGCTTTCGCGCACCTGGACTAGTTCCACCTCCCACCAACATCAGGTACCACTTAAAGTTTATTAACTGATGACAAAACAAATTTGTTCAAAGTAACAACCTTTCTTCAGGTTTATCCATTAATTTCAAAGTACAAATATCTCCAGCCTAAATCTACATCAAATCCTCCAAAAGATCAAATCTTTACATCCAAACAAACAACCCAATACTACAATCAACCAAAAAAAACACCCCCTTCATTTATTTTTTTGTCAAGAACTGACCTGAGGTCTAAACATCAATGGCGAATGAGAAGCCCTAGGACTTGAAGGTGGAGATTGACCCATGAATTCACCATCTCTAGCATCCATAGTTTCTTGCACCCCAACACCAGATTGATCAATTTCTTCTCTTCCATTAACATTCCCCATTAAAGTTTGTATTTTTTTAAACAAAACTCAGAAAAGAATCTACAAAAAAGTCATTCCTTATGTGTAACTATATAAACACGGTTTACCCACTACTTTTTTTATGACATCACAATTAACTTTGACATTAATAATGTTTATGGTAAAAAAAGGAAGAAGAATTATGTTTATGGAGAATTGAAGGAAAGAAGAATTGGATTTCTGGTTCCATTTAGATTTTAGATTAGATTGAGTGCTGATGAGTGAAGTGAGGAACACACCAGAAAATAATAATAATAATAATTTCAAGAAAGGTGAAAATTAATACTTGGTGCAATTGGAACTATGTTTTTTTCTTTTTTACTTCTTTAGTGTGTTCCCCATTCACATTAAAGCCCAACTATTTTAAATTTGCATTTAGTCCCAACTTTGAAACTATGTTAGTTTTGCACAATATCCTATAATGACTAATTATATTATAGTCTTTTTGTTTTGATATATTTGTTTGATTTTAATTTGACTTAATTTAAGAAGCTAAAATCAAAAGTTGCTATAAAAAAGGAATGAATTAAAAAAGAAAAGTAAGGCAAACATACTGAAATGAGTAAGTAATTGTTATTACTATTCCATCGATCCCAATTCACGATTCAACATTTGAAATTCGTATGAATAATGAAAGAAGTTTAAAGTTAAATTATTTTAAATTACAAAAATGTGACTATTTCTTTTTTGAAAATCGATTAAAAAAAGTGTGTCACATGATTAAGAGTAATTTTTTTCCCTTGATGTATACATATATTATAGTTAAAAACCAAAGAAATTATGTCACCTTAATATTTTAATGAATGAATAAGTACTACATCAACTTATTTTAAATTTTATCATAAAGAAAAAGAAAAGAGTAGTTTATTTTAAAGAATAATGTTATAACTACTATAATAATTAGTCTTAAATTCGTCAATTATAAAATTTTCAATTTATTTAGGGTAGAAAGAGTAGTAACAGAGTGGTGGCCCAATGATGTATTGGTTTCATGGTGCTGGGTCCAGTGGACCTTAAAACTCATTGAGTCACATCATTTGTGAAATTCCTTTATTCTTTTCTTTCCTATTTTTTGTGAATTTCTTCATTTCTTGGATTAAAAAAACATCTACTATTATAGACTTTTCCATTACTCAAAGGTAACTTCAATCACTTATTTTTAAGTTTCAATGATGGTTTCATGAATAATGTGAAGTGGCTTTATACAATATTGAAAGCTTTTTGCCAATTGAGATTAAGATATTCAAAAGTGAAAATCTATAATAGTCTCATGGGAAATAGTTAGATAAATATTAAGTGTGTATTTTAATTGATATGTAGAATTTGAGCGGAAAAAAACTGGTTTTTCGTGAACCCAACACAATAGTTTAGATTCTCCATTGATCACTTGTAAGGTGATCATAAGTAATACTTCTCCACCCCAATTTATGTGGCACTTTTCATTTTACGAGAGTAACGGTTTAAATTTGATCGAAAATTTGCGCATGGAGTCTTCAATTTTTTGAAATGAAATTTATATATTTGTAAACTTCGTAAAAAGTACTAGAAGTTACAATAATTGATAATTCAAAATGTTTAAAAGATCTATGAAAAAACCTACGGTCAAAGATAGACTTGTTTGAATATCAAAATCCGAAAAGTGCCACGTAAAATGGGACGGGGGGAGTAATAAACATTAACTACAATAACTTGATAAAAATGATAACTAATTAACGTGTTATTATAGGTCAAATAATACTGATATGTGAAAATGTTTTTAACTGTTTGTTTATAATAACTTAAATCAAAATAATTTTCCCTTTAAAATTGTGGGTACGTGACTACTTTTTCTTTACAGAAAATGTGAGTTATTTAGCAGTTTGAGAAGAAGATAACTAAATAAGTAAATGATTTTTTAGAAGAAAACGGAAATGGAACAGAACCCTTGATGGTTATAGCTATGGGTGGCCGCAAGTGAGTGGTAAATATCCTTTCGTACTTAATTAGAAATCTCACATTCAAATTGTGAATATGACATCACTTTTGATAGAGAACAATTTATCCCTTACTTTTCAACGTGAATATGAATTAGTCAAGCCTTAAGCGGATATCGAATAGCATGAAAATAAAAATAAATAAAAAGTGTATATGGGTGGTTGTAAGTCTCTATCAAAAATTGAGTGCTTTTAGGGTAGTGAAAATGGCATAGACATTTGGAAGTGTCATTTTTTCTAATAAAAGGGGCCCAGAAAGCAAAAATAAGTTTGGTTTTACCACGAAGTAACTTGTACTAATCACTTTTTTTACGTTAAATTGAAATACAGTTAATGTTATGAAAATTTAAATTTCTCACATAACATAAACACAATAACAACACACTTAATTTGAAGCTACACAAAAATTGTACATTGATAAAATTTTAACATGCATCACGAGTGCACAACTCAATGTGTGTGACTAAAGCGCCATCTCAAGAAATTGTGCCATCCCTTTTCTTCTTCTCTTATCATGGATTATACTCGTGAGCTAGCTTTCGGGGTCAGGTAAATTGTCGGAGTCGTATAAACGCGAACGCCAATATTGGACGATGTTAGTGTGAATGTTTTCCTTTTTGTAAAAGAATGATGATGACAATGTGAGTAGTCCTTTGGGAGATGAAGAATTTGAATATGGCATAGATTTGGATCATGAATATTAGCATGGAGATGAGAAGGGACATCTATTATGAACTCTCCACTTTCATTTGTTACATTTTTGGCCCATGATGATTTCCTTACCCGACCCGGCCCACTAGTTCCGCAAAACACCGCCACAGATGCACCTGATCATCATATCAATATATTCAGACCTTTTTATAATAACCATATCATGTTATAATAACAGAACAAACGTACGAGAAAAAGTAGAAACTAACCTGGAACTGGATATGGCGTGTGACCACAAAGAAGAGTACCATGGAGGAAAACAGTAGAGAGTTTTTCTTCACCATAACCAGCTATCTTAGCCAATTCTTCTCTACTTGAAAGTTCTATTAATGGATTATTAATTGCCCAACTTATTGGCACAATTAATAGTAAGGACAATAGTATCACAATACTTTCTTGGATCATGATCTTTAATATATATGATATCCTTAATTTGTGTTTCTAAATATGATCAATTAATGTATGTATATATATGGAATGAAACGAAGAGACAAATTATATGGAAAAGGTAGCTACTATATATCTCAATTATATATAGATTCTTTTAATTTAATTTGCATATAAAAAAAGTTGGAAGATTAACGGTAGGTTGGTAGCCTAATCTTATCAGCACCTATACAGGCAGACAAGCAATATTAATTCTCTAAGGAGGCTCGTTTCTACTGGGGATAAAGGATAACTAATCTCGTGATTAATTTTATGATGAATTTATTTCATATTTGATTTGAATAAAATCGTGAAATAATTAATCTCGTGTTAACTTGTTTCCAACCAGACACATCCTAAGAGTTTAATACATACCTATCAAAATTTTACACTATATGTTCAGTTAGTTTTATCTATTATAACATGTAATACTCCCTATGTCCCTAATTACTTGTCCATTTTTCCTTTTATAGTTGTCCCTAATTACTTGTCCATTTTGTTTGACAAATCAAGAAAGGACAATTTTTTTTACCTATGATACCCTCAATTAAATGACTAATTTCTTTGAAAAATGTAGTATTTTTCATCCACTTCATAATTAATAGGGATAAAATGGTAAACTCACAATGTCATTAATTGTTTTCTTAATATGTGTGTCAATTCAAAAGTGGACAAGTAATTAGGGACAGAGGGAGTATGTCTTATGAATTATAACATGTAGATATTTTTTAAATGTTATGGTAATATATATTATTTTGATATATTAATGTTAGTAGTTAATGTAATAGAAAAAAATCGAGATGTGAAAGATATAAAGTCAAGCACCACCATTAATTATAGCTTTGGTCAACTATTTTATTGGGTATTGGAAGGCAAGAAAACAAATTACAAAACAGTTGTGACTCAATCCATGACTGAATTTATTAGTTGAACGAATCACAGAAAATAAAATTAATAAAACCACAATGGGAATTTTGGTGGGATTGGTTTTGACCAACTACGTACGTACGTTATTTCTTTCTTTGTTGACCAAAATTGAGTTCAATAAATACTACTAAAACCATTTACTATAATGTATTCATTTTTTAGTGGGGTTGGTTTTGACCAACTACCTTATTTATCTTTTCTTTTTAATTATCATAAAAAGTTTTACTAGTATTTCTTTTAGATTTTAGTTTGGGTTGTTAAAAGTGAGTGAACATATTAAGTTAAGTTTCTATCTCTCATTAATAATATCTATTCAATTAACTTCTCATTATGTATATATTTCAATTCTATCAATGAAAGTTGTGTCAAAATTCTTCATACTCCCAACAACAGAACAATTTCATAGGAATATGGACAACGATCTATTTTTTTAATAAGCGAGTAATAAGATAATACGTATTAAGGGAAAATATAGTTGAAGAACGAAATAGGAAGAAAATTAACTCAGGGAGAAGTAGTGACTGCATTATAATCAAATCATTTACACAACACAAAAAGCTATCATCAGTTGATGGACTTGTTTGAACCTCGAAACACTAAAACTAATTATGTAAAAACCATTCATTCATTCTTGTTGTTGTTATGCCTATTTGAAAACAGGACATCCTTGTACTATAATCCCAGGAGCTGTTGGACAAGTTGCTAAGGGACAATGATCCAACTCTGTTCCCCACCATTTCAAGTTTTTCCCCTCGTTTTGCAACGCGAAAAACAGTAAAACACCCATAAAAGCTGTTCCAGCATCCAACGCAGCTGACAGAACGTAGTTGTATTTCTTCCACCACTCTTTTCTGTATTTGAACACGAAATAGTTGAATATCATACCTGTTATAAGCCAGCTAGCGATATTTGTTGGTGTGGCTGGTGGCATTCCCGCGAAACCATATGATATAACAGGTATGTTGATCAATGGGATCCATTTCTTTTCCGGGAACATTTTGCTTAGCACCCAAATAGGCACCGGTAGCAATGCACCTATGAGGAATAACCATACCAAATTCCTATATAATCCTCCCGGACCAAATAACCGTTCTGGTCCAATTAGACCCCATATGACAGATGCATCAAATGTCACTCGGAATTTAGGACAGGTCCATGGGCTGTCCGGATGAAGAGCCTCAACGTCACAAATGTTATCGATGCTTCCTAGCATCCACCATGCTACAGCAAGGTTGATTGTACCAGCAACCAGTGTTCCCACGAGCTGGAACATGGGAAATAAATTGGAAACTATGACATCTTTGCAAATAGTTCGAGTAGTGACAAACAGAGAAAGAAGTAACTAACCTGAGCTGTGTACATGCATCGTGGCGGAATTTTCATGTAGTGACCAAGTTTGAGATCGGCTAAAAAGGAGAGAGCATGAACAGTACTTGTCCGGCCATAGATTTTGAAAAGCAAATTCGCAATTGGTTTTCCTGGGAGGATATAACCAATTATGAACTGTGCAATTATGTCATATCCGGGTTGCTGCAATGTAATAACAATTATTATGTCACTGAATCGAACTTTTATAAGGTCAAAATCGAGGCAAAGATTATTGAATAGCACTTAAGCAATTAGGAAAATTGAATTGAGCCTTCACCTGATTGGTAGTCGCTTGAATGACTCCTATAGGGAGAGTAACAACAAAAGCAAGACCAAATGCAAACAACAAGCCCCACCACGGCAGCTGCACGTCTTCTTTCCACACAAAACACATCAGAAGTGATAGGGCTATGCTACCTACCAATAATGCAAGGAACCACCACTGAGGGACTTGCTTGTAACTCTTCATCAATTTTGCATGAATATCCATTTTGACATTCTTTACAGCTGATCTACTTTGCTTCCAAATATCACTATCCCAGTTGAAATGAAACAGATTGTCAGTTCAAGAAGACAGGTGACTACTATCAGTTGAGTGACCTTCTCAGAAATCAACTTGTTATTTCTCTCTTTAAGAAACAATGCCATTTAAATTGCTTTACATAACTCTAGTCATCAAACTTCAACGAATCTCATTTCATTTTCAAGAATAAGCGACAAGTTCTAAGAAATTTAAAATGACAAGATACAAGTATATAACACTTAATGAGAGGCTAACCTTCCATGAAATAGTGCAACATGTGTGAGGGTTGCTGTAAACCTTGCAAATCCCGATCCGATTGAGAGGGCAAACAAAGGACTGAGGTAGAGCTTGCTGTACTTTTCATAAGCAGCAATGTTGAGATCAAATTGTGGAGTCAAGATTTTAGTGGTATCGTATTTGTGCCCACTAGCTGTGAACAACTGATTTGAAAAGATAGGAAACTTTTGAGCATCAAAAGTGTTGTACTTCCAGTAACATAGAGGAATAATGATGTATATGAACATGATAAATCCAACGGCAACATTTAGAATTGAGGACCACGGTGTCACTAGTGGACTGCCATGATAAGCTGATATGCCAGCCCAATCAAGGGTAAAAGCACCCACACCAAGGCCATGATATCCCGAGCCAATTTGTTGAGCTGTGATACTATGTGGGTACGCCCAACAGACCCACGAGAAGAAGGTCAAAATTGGGAATAGATAGCCTGGGAGAGCGTAGTATGCAAAGCTTGCAGCCATAAATACAAGGAAAAACTTCATCCTTGTCAAGCTTCTTGTTTTTGGTTCCTTTTCGTGAAGTGCCCTGTTGTAAGAAAGTCATAAATGTAAAGATGGAAACACGAACAACAACGATGATATTTAAATTGTGGAATTTGGTCACTTGTTTCTTTTGTTGCATTTGGAAAAAGCAAAAAAAGTTATTTAGACGAATGGACAGCCATAGCATAGTTACAAAAGAGATCAGGCGAACCTGAATAGAGAAACTTGAGCAAGGTTTGATGGCCACCACATATCCACAGGGTCAACGAGGTATCTCCTCAACATTCCTGCCCATCCATACCCCAATATCTGTACAAAATTCATAACTATCAGAAATAAATTCTTTCCAAATTTACGGAAAATGTTCTTTTGTAAACATTTTTGTCGATAAAATTACTCCAATGTTTGGTTAATTATCTTAGATTGTGGAAAATGTTTTCTTCAAACGAAAAAACTTCCGTCAAAATGGAAAAAATGACATTCTTGTTTGTTTGCGACTGTAACGTACCATTACAAATATCAAATTTTTACTTCAACTAACCATCAGACACTTTCATCAACCTCTTATGCTCAGAAGTATCACAAGTACTATCATCTTCATATTAATATATGTTGAATACATTTATACCCAACCAAATACATGAAAATTATCCAAAAAATTGTCCCAAGTGTAAAAGTTTTCTCTATACCAAATGCATGAAACATAAATTACAATAGCAAAGATTGGAACTTCAAGACAAAGATATTAGAGCCTGTTTTTTCATACAAAGTTTGGAAAAGTGATTTTAACCATTTTTTTAAGTGAATCTTTTTTCTTCCACTAACAAAACTTTTTTCAAGTCAAATGCATGTCCAAATACACCTTGATATCCAAATATCTAAACTTTTTTTGAATAGTACTTTTTGTTCCCTCAAATATCCCAGTTTTTTTGTCCAAACGCCTACTTGCACTATAGTTTCAAACGGTGTGCTTAACTTCAACGCTTTCCCCTTGTCGTTTTGTTTTGTTTTCTAGTGACCAACTCAAACTCAAATCAAACACTTGAAGGTTGCAACAACAACACATCCGGTATACTTTCACAAAATGAGATCTGATCTGAGCAGGATAGAGTTTACGCAGAACTTACCCCTCCTACCTCAAACTCAAATCAAACACTTGAAGGTTGCAACAACAACATATCCAATATATATACTTCCACAAAATGCAATTTAGGTAGGATAGCCCTTCAATGGAAAATTACACTATTTATACACTCATAAAACTACCTTTTAAATATATACAATAAATGTCCAACCCCCTTTTAATTTCTTCATGCATTTACTTCTTCATATTTTAAATCAAGATAGTAAAAATAGTGGCTCCGCCGCTCCCTCAACCATTCAAGACACAAAATTCAATGTAAACTTGAGATTAAAGAAGGTTGAAAAAAAGATAGTACCTGAGTAGTCAAGACAATAATAAGAGAACAGAGGAAACTGACACTCTGGTTATAATAAGCCCTCATAACAGTAATAGCTCCAATTGAATAAGCATCACCACCTCCAATGGAAACTCCACAATTCGCCATAACAGTAATAACAACATGCTCTTTAATATTAAAGGGTCCAGGATTCAAACTAAACGAACCCCATCTCCCAAATAAAGCAAAATTCTTCTTCGGAAGTGTAGCAGCCATGAATTTCCCAATTGGAAGAACAGCAATTTGCATTAAAATAGCTGAAATTGTTAATGGCTGAGTTCTGTAAATGAAGAAAGTGTTTAGGAAAATCAAGATAGTGCAAGACGAGAGCCCCAGAAACCATGCCCGGAATGTCATTACCGGTAAAGTTGGGTCATCGGTTTCCGGGACTACTAAAGCTACCTCCTCCACTGGACATCTGTCATCGTCGGAGGAGAGTGTGTCTCCGTTAAGCTTACCGCCACCGTCCGCGGCGGAGAGCGGTGGTGGTTGGACGGAGTTTTTTAAGGACATTGGAAGTGTGAATTTTGAAACACTCAGCTAATACTCTGACAATGCTCTGTACTTTGATGTCGTTATATAAGCCTGTAGGGAAGACAAAGTTAGTTACAGTATGTATTATTACTAAAATACCCTTTATCTATATGTAACTAAATGGCGGGATCGGAATTTTCACCAAAAATATAATACTCAAAACAACAGTACTATTGGAGAATCAATATTCACCTTGTTGGTGAGAATTCCATTGTCATTTTGTAATCCGCTTCCCCCATCGCAAGTTTTAAAAAAAAGACAAGGTATTTGATGTAATATATTTATTTATATATAGACATACTCAAAGACGTTCGTTTGGACATAGATTTTTGTAAGAAAAAACAAACATAAACATTGTTTAGAATTTATGACCAAATCGTTAGTGTAATTTTTTAAAAATAATTACGTAATCTTTATTGAAGTATACCTTATTCACACTGAACTTGAGAAATTAGATTGGTAAGTTGTTGCTTTCGTTGTAATTTTTTCAAAATACTCGTCTCCTAAGGTTAAAAATGACCATTGACTCAAGTCTTTGATTTGAAAGGACAAATTAAATGAATTCAATTATTTACGACAAGTATATGAATATGTTCTTGGAAGCTTGTGAGTTGTGACCTTAATGTCTTTATCTTGGAACAACATTTATAAAAGATCTAATATTATATTACAAGATATTATTATTTGGAAGAATGTTTTATGGGTTCAACAATAATTTAGGCCTCTAGAATCTCTGTTTTGCATACGTATGGGACACAAAAAGTAATCATACTTAATTATAAACTTCTTTATAATCCCCACGCTAGCTCAATTATACAATAATCAAATCAAATAATTAAATACAACTTCCATCTATTTAACCAGAATAGGAGAAATTTTTTCCATGTTACTTTGCCTTGAAATTCATCAAGATTTTCTCTATATTTAAAACTCGAAAATTTTAAATGAAGGAAAAAATTGAAATGAAGAATATGTAACATACCTATATGAGCCAAGAACTATTTCTTCTTCTTTTATTTAATTAAAAAATATTTTAATTTTGACTTTGGAAGAAAAAGTAATGTGCATTTTCAATGGTATATATTTATAAATAAAAAAAGAAAAAAAGTGGACCAATAAAAATGGGGAAAAGTGGGGCTTGGGTGAGCATGTGATTCTCACGTGCCATATTGGTACTGACACACTCTTTACCCATTCTGACAAAAAAGCTACTACGTTGTACACGTGGTTCTTCATTTGGGACCCACTAACCGTTCCACGTAGGAATGTGAGCCTACGTGTAAACTAACGGAGAAATGAACGGCGTTAATGGTTTCATTGGAGTTTATTTACGAACAAGGTTTTCAACGTTGGGTTGACCGTTAATTATGACACGTGTAAAGAGAAGCATGTGTGCTGCCCACAGAAAAACATAGGAAATCAACGTTAAAATTAACTTCACTTAAATGTTCGCCACGTAAGAGTAAATTTATGAAAATGGTGCTCCACTATGTATTTTTTATTACTCCTAATTGAATGGACTACAAGAGTTTGAAAAATGAAAAAGAATTGTCATTAGCCTATCATTTTACTAACTTAGAATTTCTTGTTTGAACTTTAGAATAAATAAAAACTCATGTTCATGTGTGGTGATTATCATAAGCAATAACGGAATCATAATTTTTAGTAGCGTCAATTTTTTTTAAAATACACTAAGAAGCTAGGAGAATTCAATACATATATATGACTCTGCCACGGATCATAGATGCAGTAAAAAAAAACAATACTTAACGAATTCTTGGTGTAAGTTTGAAAATTGAGATGAACCTATAATATTAAGTATGGTTTCGAACGAATTCATAACTTTTCTTTGGACCTTTTATTTGGATTATGAAATCTATTAATTAATATATATATAGATATTTATTTGTGAATCTGTAATTAGTTAACTAGCTAGTTATATATATATGATGTTATAGAATAAAGTTTATAATTCATACATTTAAAATTTAAACTTTGCTTATTTTAAATTAGCTAGGACGCAGAATACTATTGTACAATTTTTTTGTTATGCGCTTATGAAGGTTACATTCATTCAAATGTAGAAATACCTTTCGAACCGATAATCATCTTTTATATGTCATTAACTTGCTCGGTTTTTCAAAATGAACAAGTGATAGTACATGAATATTCACATATATATAGCCCATCAATTATGCTTTTTTTTTATGATCTTAAACCCTTACTCGCTCTCCGTTGACAAAGTAAAGGAACTCTTAGATTTTTGGGGCATTAGATTCTCAATCACTATACAAAAAGATAACAATAGTAGCCAGAGAACAATAAGGAGGATAATAGGATGAATATGATCTGTTCATCGTTAACTAAGTTTCAATTTGAATTGTACGTATGAAATAAATTCTATCAATATATGTTTTCCCCTTAAATGACCTTATGTGGAGTACTGAATTTAAATTAGGTTAGACTCCAACACGAGAAAAAATAACACAAGTAGGGGGTAGTGATGTGGAAGAGTATATATTAAGACAGGAAGATGGCTAAGGACCTATCGTTTGAAATTTAGTGGTGGGACTAAAACTTATTCACTAGACATCGTAGCGTTGATTTTTCTGCACTCCCACTGTTACTTGCACATATGTGTACACGTATGTCTCCTCTACTTTATTTTTGATGTTCGATATTTATTTTGTGATTTCGATTAACTTATCACAAAGTAATATTCATTTGAAAATAAAATGTATACAGTAATATATATTTTTTAATTCACAAAACTCGAATCATTACAAAGATATTTTTTCGCATACAAATAGTTAGTGTGGTACGTAACCATGATTAATCGTGATGGTGTCACCAAATCTTCAACCCATTTACACGACAAGTTCTAATTTCATTTTGAATTACTTAAAATATATTCCTAACCATCTTTAAAATTCAAAATCACTAACTAATTCAATTTAATTCAGTTTTAATAATTTCTTATGCGCATGTACACTTTTTATGTCTTATCAAATACCATCATATAATAAAACAACGAATCAAAGGCATGCAGATATAAAGAATCATAAGTTACAAAGTCATGTAAACTCATTAAATTTTCTCCAAAACTATGTATATTAATCAGACATACAATATTGATCTTTTAGTGTAAACTGTAATTTTCACTAAAAAAAGGAAGAAAGAATTTTGTAAATAAAAGAGTAGGAAAGCTCATGAATTGGATAACAGCTGGAAGAGGTGGAATTTTGTTTGGAAAAAACTCCTTGTAGTCTTGTGATAGAAAATGACACAACAATTTAATTCTTTACTACTTTTTGGCTTCAACTCCGTGACATCACAATAATAATGTATTAAAGTTCCGATTAAATTTGAATTGTTGTCAGATCCATTTGAAGGTGACGCTCCCAACAAAATTTTCTCCATATTCAAAGCTTGAATTCGATAGTTCTGATTATATTTGTATCTCAAAAATTACTATCTATCTATAATGTAAATTTCACTTTGGATCCACCACTACTTCAAAAGTATATAATATAATGTACCCATATATTTTTAGCATATATGAGAAAGTGGCGGTCCAGAAAATAATATGTTTGTTGCCTTCACACATGTGTTTGAAGGAAATGTAAGGGAATTGATTCATTAGCATTTTCTCAAAATTTAACCATCTATTCTACTACCATAAATCTAGAATAATAATGAGTGACAAAAAATAACCAAGAACCTTCTTTAAATGGCAACCAAAACAAGGGTGTAGTTTAGTGCTCAATGAACTGAAAAGAACTATACGATTTCAAGTTACTCTCTCTGTTCCTAATTACTTGTTCATTTTTTTCTTTTTATAATTGTTCCTAATTACTTGTTCATTTTGACAAATCAAGAAAGGACAATTTTTTTACCTATTATACCCTCAATTAAATGATTAATAACTTTGAAAAATGTAGAACTTTTCATCCACTTCATAATTAATAGGGGTAAAATGGTAAACTCACTATGTCATTAATTGTTTTCTTAATTAGTGTGTCAATTCAAAAGTGGACAAGTAATTAGGGATAGAGGGAGTAAATTTTAATGGAGATCGACAAACAAAAACTAAGTGAGTGATATTTTCACACAATGCTCGAATGTTGTAAATAAAATTAATTACCTAATATTGTTAGTAATTAGTATATACTTGACTAATAACTTTTTGGACAATCAAGCTTATGGAACAAGGAGATAGGGCATATATCTTTTTAAAATTCTTTCTTTCCTTTGCCTTAACATGAAGTGGAGATACATATGTATTTGGAACTAATGTGGAGTTGTTGGCACATGCAAGTTTCAAAGGGAAACTTAGAAAAATTTTGACAAAATTGTGTCACTTTATAAAATAATTTTCTTCTATTCCAATTATAACGAGTCGAGCTAGGGTTAGTCTATTTTCTCTTTATGAGGGAACCTTTGAAAATGAGAGAGAAGACAAAACTTTGTGTCGAGTTATTCAATCCACAAATTATAATGAGTGAGCTATCTAGGTGAGACCAAAAGTGCTCAAAAAATTAAAGTGTATATAGTGTGTAACATATTTTCATGTAGTAATGATGATATATTTTACTTCACCTTTTTTAATGCCATGAGCATCCTCTTGCATCGATTGTCAAACTCAAATTTGAAGAATGTAAGAAATTTGTCAATCTCAAATCAGAAATCGTCTATATATCTATTCACATAAAGGTATAGACAAGGTTATTATGTATATCTTATTGTCTTCGGATTTTATTTATGAAATTATACTAGGTTTATTGTTATAGTCGTAATAATTAATATTATACCAACAACATTAGTAGTAGTAAAAAAAGGGATCAGGAAGCAGGGACAAAGGGAAATGTTGCAAGTTGGAAAGAGCAATTTTGGAATCTTAAAAAAGGTAGTAATCATCTTTTTATTTTAAGTAGGAAAAAGGTGAATAACTTTTACCACAAAAATTTAGAACAAAACAAAAAGCATCTTAAAAAAAGTGAGCATATTTATCCCATTTAATTATGCTACACGGTACGTAGCATTTGACTAACAAAAGAATCCAAGTGCGTATAATTAATATTCTCCAATTTGACACCAACTAATCAATGACAAGAACCACAAAAATAGCCAAAAAATATCTATGTTTAAAAAAAAGTGTTATGAGTGAAAGTGCTAACAATTCAAAACTCGTTTAAGTTAGTTTTTGAAACTTGAAAATATTTGAAGGTCAAATTATATGATTGTATAAATATTTAAAGATAAATTTTAAAATTTATAACTAAACAAGCAAACTCTAGGAAAGTACTTGTAATTATAACTCGACTTTTCCTCTTATATATACTAACTTACAAAAAGAAAACATTTTGTTAGGCATTGACTATAATATGTGGACATTATTATAACTTTAGCAACAACTTGACTGTGGAAAAAAATGAAGTGACAAAGGACTATATCAAAAGGGTTGTGGTACTTTTCAAGTGCAATAGTGAAGTTGGAAGGGGAATGGATGCAATGAGAAGAATTTGGTGGAAAAATTATGAAAAAGAATACAAAATATTTAAGACTTGAAACAATGTATATTAAAAAGTTTATTATGCAAATAACTAAGGATATGACAAACCTTTGAATTTTCAACTTAAATATAAACCGTGGAAAAATTTCTATTGGATAAACAAGACCAATTGTGTAGCTAAGAGCCTAAGACTAGGGGTGTACATGACCGGGTTGATTTGGGTTTTTCAAATATCAAATCAAACCATTTGTGTAAAAAAAATTAATTTATAAACCAAACCAAACTAATAATATTTAGATTTTTTCGGGTTTTTCAACCTCGGGTTGGTTCGGATTTTTCAAATACCAAACCAAACCATTGTGTCGAATTTTTAAATTTATAAATCAAACCAAACTAATAAATCTCAAAAAAATTCAGATTTTTGACTAAACCAATGTAAAACTAAAGAACAAATATTCAATATTATTGTCATTCTTAGTGTTGAATTGATTTTCTTTTTGCATTAGTATTAACTAGTGAACTTCTCCGCGCTAAGTTTAATAAGTATTAGTTACATTACTAAATATTTAAGGAAAATTAAAATTAGATTATGTATTTTAATTGTCTAAACCAATGTAAAACTAAAGAACAAATATTCAATATTATTGTCATTCTTAGTGTTGAATTGATTTTCTTTTTGCATTAGTATTAACTAGTGAACTTCTCCGCGCTAAGTTTAATAAGTATTAGTTACATTACTAAATATTTAAGGAAAATTAAAATTAGATTATGTATTTTAATTGTCTAAACCAATGTAAAACTAAAGAACAAATATTCAATATTATTGTCATTCTTAGTGTTGAATTGATTTTCTTTTTGCATTAGTATTAATTTGATTTTGATTTAAGTTTTATTATAATTATCAACATCTATGAACTATAACCTTTATTGGACCATTCCGAATTCTAAGTTTTAAACTTGAAATAATATATTAAAAGATAAAAACTATGAAATAGTATAAGAAATATTTTAAAATTATATCAAAGTAAATATTTTTATGTATAAAATAAAATTTTAAAATTACATATATAATGTCGGGTTGATTTTTTTTTAGTTAAAACCAAACCAACCCAAATATAGTCGGATTTTTTTTTCAATACCAAACCAAGTCAAACCAAACCACTAGTCGAATCTTTTTCTCTGTTTGCGGTTTGGTTTTGTACACCCCTAGCTAAGACTAGTTACGAATTAAACTTGTTTGATAATTCAACAAGTATATATAGACGGGAAAAAAATCTTAATCATCAATTGTTCACGTTTATTATACGTAACAATATAATAATTATTAGAGTATATTGAAAATTGGTGAAGTAAAATTGAATTGGCCTGAAAAATAAGTTACATTAGAGAGCAAGCATGAGGATTGTCATCACTGAAAATTTGAGGAGAATAATTAGCATAGTACTCCATGTTGTTGTAGTTGTACTTTTGAGCCAAATTATAATTCTTTATAATTGTATCTTCTTCTTCTTCTTCTTTTTGCTTCTCTTCTTCTTCTTTTTTCTCTTGAATAATATTATTTACAACTGAAACTTGTTTTCCGCTTCTCTTATACACATCATTAACTAGCTTTTCTGGGTTGATATTGACACCTTTTACAATAACTCGACTTTTTTCAACATCTGTCGTAACACATTCTACACCTGCATGTATCACATTATCAAACTAAAGTTGCCACAAACTAATGTATGCACAAAATTAATATACAAGAAGGATGGTCGTGTATATGTAGAGGCAAAGCTAAGATGTTAAAGTTTATGATGAATTCTGAATAAATTATTTATACGATACCTTTTATTTTGCGGATTTTCTTCTGCAGAACTAGAGCACAAGCATCACAATGCATTTGAACGTTCAACACAAGTGTTACTTCTGGAAGAGGCTGTTATGTATATGTATGTATCACACTTCCATGTTAATTAATTCATCTAATCAATTAAACATAGTTATCAAGAAGATGAAAATATATGTATATGATTAGGCAGGAGTATGTAGTACATACAAATGATCATTAATAAATACATATATTAATTGCACTGGTGACATACATCCCATTTGTCTAAAATGTAGGCCCAAAACATCTCAACAACAATTGAAACATGAATTCTACTTAATTGTTCTCCAATTAAACCAACCCAAAGGTACACTATTAATTTGGTGTGATATTATCTGTCTTGGCCCGATCCGTAGGGATTCACACCATTAAAAGTATATTTGTTCTTTACATCATGTATACTGATTCTTTTTGCGTACGTGCACAGGCAAACACATAACTAATATTTCTCGAACCCTTTACTTATATTGTCGTATTTATATAATAGATCTTCCAAAAATACATAACGTACTATTAGAAAATTCAATAAAAATTCCGATATATATATATATATATATATATATATATATATATTTAAAGACTTCGAATAACAT
>NW_006239071.1:257590-277016 GCF_000226075.1 Solanum tuberosum
TCCGATATATATATATATATATATATATATATATATATATTTAAAGACTTCGAATAACATAACATTCCATGCATAACACATTGAATGTTGGTCTGACTCGTGAATTCTCCTAGCTCCCATAAACTTTAATTCTTGAATTCTTCGACTCCACGGTCCCTTTCTAGTTTCATATATATAGTATATAGTTAAATGTACCCAGTAGGTACCCCAAAATATCCTCTTGCTCCAAAATAAAACATTGTCCATCCTAGCTACATTATACTATTTTTTTTCATTTGTTACCATGTATAGCCTATTTCATTTTTAATAAGATGAAAATTTAGATAGTCAACCAACTAAGTTACAAATCTGAAGCAATAGAGTCACAATCTTAATTAAATATTAATCAAATTTGAACATGCATGAGATTTCCAAGTTCATATGACTCGATCTTGATTAGTCAGCTAAATTCAAGAAATAATATATAGTCTACCGAAAATTAGATGGTTATAGAAAAGAACATAAAATAAATCAATGTGCAAGTAACAAATTAATGAGACAAGAGATAATTAAATCACAAGTCATGTGCTTAATCTTAATTTAATTAACTAATTAATAGTAAGTAAATTAAAATAAATTACCTCATCTTTTTTCTCTTGTTTGGGCTCTTCTTCTTTCTTAATTTCTTCTTCCTTTGTATTTTCTTCAAATGGCTTTGTCATATGTGAAATAAGTTCAACTTTTCTACCACTTTTCCTTTCCACCCTTTCACATACTTTAAGTGGATCTACATTTTTGCCTTTCACCACCACCCTACTCTCCTTGTAATCCATCGTCACTTCCTCTACTCCTGCGTTTCATTTAAAAGATAATTACAGATAACGCTACTATATATTTAATAAGTATGTTTTTTTATCGTTGATGCATATAACTCAAATCGTAATAAACTATACCAAAAAACAGCATTGATGTACTATTTAACACATAAAGTCATAAAGCTGATGTCTTTGGTTGGACTATAGTCTTTGGTTTATTGATGGTTTTAATAATGTGTTACTTGTGAGTAAATTAATTCTTGAATTGGAAACGTGCAAGGGATAAGGGAAATAAAATGGTTTAATAAATTAATGTCTAGTTCCAAAACAAAAATCTTTAAAATTCAAATAATTAAAAAAATTGGAAAAATTAGAGAGAAATAAGACCTTGAAAGCCTTTCAAGGCTCTAGCAACTTTTCTAGCACAACCTTCACAGTGCATATCAACTTTTAGCACCATCTCTTGAGCCTCTTCTTCTTCCCTTTTCTCCTAAGAAATAAAAACAAAAACAAAAAAAACCCATTAGAGTACCTACATACATATTCATGGGCGGAGTTACAAGCCTGTCTACGTATTTGATAAATTTTGTAATATCGACTATATATGATCATGTATTTAATTTGTACGTAAGAAACTAATTTATTCAGAACCCAATAAGCTTTCTTTTTCTTGAATTTAGAACTTAAATCTTAACTCTCATCTTTATTTACATAAGAGGCAAATTCATAATTTGAAATTTATGAATTCCTACAGCAATCTCAAGTTAATATACAAATAATATTTGAATTTACAATCAATTTTGTTTGTAGAAATGTATTTGATAAGATTTTTATATATATACACACACGTAGAATCTAGATAATATTCTCATAAAGTACTCATATGTTGTACTCAAGATTTGCCTCGGCCTATACATTGAAATATACAACAACAATAACAATATATAACCAGTATAATTTACAAGGTGGGATTTGAAATGGTAGAGAACACATATATTTCTACCCTTACGGCCATGTAACAGTAGAGAGCTGGTTGTTTTTTCAGTAGACCTTCGACTCAAAAATATAAATTTTGTTAAAGAGTAGAAACTTACCTCCCCCATCTTTATACAATGCTGATTTTCGAATGAATATTTTCAAACTTTTTTGCACTTCAAAATTCTAGTTTTTGATGAGTCTGTGTTTGTAATTGTCTCACTGCTTGTAGTGGGGAAAAACATTTAAGTTGAGAGGTGGAGAGAAGCTGACAACAGTAAAATCTGACGTGGAATTTCTTAAATTGCATTTTACTTTCTCCGACCCAAATTATTTGTCATGTTTCTTCTTTTTTTTAGGGTTAAACTACATTACCAATTAAAAAATACTAATTTTTTTTGTCATATTAATATGCGAAGAATTGCAATATATAATGTTTTTATATAGTTTTTGAATATTAAAATATCAAATTGATTTAATTTAATTTAACTATAAATATTAGTCAAATTATCTCTTGAAAACAAAACGTAACAAGAATTTTGTGACGAAGGAAGTATTGATGGTCCAATTTGCTGATTCAGCATCCTATCATTTGTCCTAGCTGTCCACTATTGATCATTAATTTACGTTACTTTTTCCCTTTTAATCTCCCATTTAATTATTTGTCTTTTTAATACTCACTACTTTTAATTCCCATCTTTGTTTAAATGGATTAGCTTTTTAGCACGCGCTTTACGTATGTACTTCATATTAATGCGTATATAATTTTATGAAAGCTACATATATTCGAAAATGATGCATTTTTATTTTTATTTTTGGAATACATAATAGTTATAATAAAACATAAATAAATCAAATAATAAGATTAGACTAGCTAAACGTAAAATGTGCAATTCTGATAATTCAACAGTTAACTTACACCAATTGACAAAACAATTTGTCTTTCACTAATTTAAAATCTTGAATCTAATTGTCTCTAATATTTTGTTCGCCAAAAAGGCCAATTTAAAGTCTATGCTAACCATAATAATAATTGTGAAAGAATATTTGAGAACCCAAAGAGGCCAAAGAAATTAGTACGTACACATTAGATATGACAAAGGAAGAATACTTTTTGGATATAGAAAATCTCTAAATTATTAGATGAATGTATCAAATGTCCCTTTTTTCAATTCCCTAAATATGAAAATGAGTGAAAAGAACTAGAAAAGGAAACAAAATACAAATGAAAATCCAAATCAATGACTTAGAGGATGATGATCATCAATCAAAGTTAGAGAAAATAATAAAGGCATAAGAGATTCTTTATCTTCATTTACAATTTGAATAAAGAAAAGTGATAAGAGATTCGTATCATTATTACATTTTTGTATTATTGTTTACTAGTTAGTGACCATAAAGTCTCATAGTACTTGAATCTCACCAAAGAATAAATATTAAGTGATTTTTTAAAATAAAAATTGTTCAAGCTTTGATAGACAAAGTTATCAGATATTTGTACTGATAATGATAAGAGATAGATTGCACTCGTAGAAGTAATCAAGATGCATGCAAGATTAAAATATATTTTTTTACTTTTAAATTTCATGTCAAGTCAAAATAAAATAAACAAATTGAAACAGACTAGAGAAAATCATTTTCTGTATGTGTGATGGGCATTGATGAAGTGACATGTGTGGTGATAAAATGTTGTTATATCCATGGTTATCTGGTCTTTGGTACAATCAAACAAGTCCTTGCTATTTTTTTGTGCATAATTCAAAATCTTTTTTTATTTTTGGAAAAGAGAATTTTGAAGGTGATTGATTTCTCAACCTTTTGTCTTGTTGTAAGCAACTTGATGCCTCTATATGGTTACCATTCACCACTATCATTACATTGCTCACCATTGTGCTTTTTCACTCAAAGACAATATATATATATATACAAATTTTCCGTCAATTGATTTTGTAGTCTTTTATCAAATTATTTCAATTTTTACATTTTTTTGAGAAAATTATATAAAATAGCAAACTATTAATTAATTCAAATTAAATGCTATAACCACAGTTTGCTTTAATTGTAACTCGTAGCAAACTGTTGCCATTTCGTCTCTCTCCCTGAATTTCTCGCTCGCCACTCTCGTTTCTCGTTAGGCAGTCTCTCCTCGCCTCTCTCACTTTATACAAACACAAATGTATAAAATGTGTTTGTGTTTGTATAAAGCGAGAGAAAATTGTATATATACATAGCTTTTCTTTCCCCTCTCTCCCCTCTCCCAGATCTCGCTCACCACTCTCCCGGATCTCACTCGCCACTCTCACTCGCCTCTCTCACTTTACACAAACACAAATGTATAAATTGCGTTTGTGTTTGTGTAAAGCGAGAGTAAATTGTATACACAAATACAAATACATATATTTTCATCCTATACACTTGTGATTATACAAATACAGATCTTCCCTTGCCCAGTTTTCTTTTGTCTTTCTCTCTTTCTCTTCTTTACAAACACAGATTATACAATTGATTCTTTTGTATATGTATACCGAAACAGATTATACAGTTGCTTCTTTTGTATATGTATAGCAAAATATACATATTAATAGCCATAGCAACCATAAAGTTTGCTATAGAGCATAATTATGCAAACTATAATTATAGCATACAAATATGATTTTTATGTTTGATATATGTGAAAGTTGCTCTTTTATTTTTTGGTTAGAAATTTTTATATTTATAAATTATATGTAAGAGATCTTTGAATAATTATAAGTCATTTGAATAATTAATAATTCTAAATATTAAAGAATTATTAGGCATACTTCACTAACATATATATTATTATTACTTATACTTTTAAAATATTACGTATCTTACCACTAATTAAGAGTTTTTTTTTACGTATCTTACACTTAGATACATGTATTTTGCTACCAGATACACAAAAATAAGAAGAGAGGCAGCGAGATTGAGGAGGAAGGCGAGCGAGATTCATATGTATCCAGATATATGGGAGATTGGTGAGCGAGATGGGAGAGAGACGAGCGAGATTTGCTATGTATCCAGATACATGCGAATCCACTTGGATACAATGTATCTAGAAAAAATTACACCTAAATTTGACCCATGTATCCGAGATACATGTATCTGGACATATCCGGAGTTACCAAAATCTGGTAAAATACGTAATATTACAGACTAAAGTATATCTAAGTAATTAACTTCTAAACCAATGGAATTTATATGCTATATGGATAAGATTCTCATTATGGGCTTTTGTGTACGAATGTGGTACGAACTCTTGATTTTATGGGCCAATTTAATAGAACAAAATAGCCCAACTTTATGAATGGGCCATGGGAATTCACTTCCAAAATGAAATACTTAATGGACATCCTCAACAGGTTACTTGCAATTTGTAAAGTATCTCTTTTGATTTAGATGTCCTACGTAATTTTGGGAGACATTAATTTTGGTATTTTACTTTACGAAGAATCATTTCAATCATGCCAAGAATAACAACATTTTTTGAATATTAGTGGTTAGGATAATATATTTAGATTTCATTGTTCTTCTTTATCGTCGATTCATTTGGATAAGATTAAATGAGAATAAAGTATCAAATGAGGTGTATATAGAGACATCATTATCAAAGAAAACATGTTTGAACTTCAAGAGATCACATGTCAAACTTGTGGCGTTTCAAGAAGGTTTCAAAATGTTTGATATTAGATTTTTATGCAATCTTTCAGAACCTTCAATAAATTAAATTCATTATACAATTTATATTTTAACATAATAATTATTCCCTATTAATCTTCGTATTCAATCAAACACTATCACATAAATTAAAATAATTTAGAATTTGGCTATAGATCAACAAAGTTATTAAGCCGCCCCTCACTTTGTAGTTATGGATTTTGAGTTTGGTCCCTCACTACCCACCTTGACATTAAACTTCTACCTAAAATAAAAGAAGCCCACATTTTTTTAGTACTAATGATGTCGACCTTTGACTGTTCTATATCATCGCTATCAATTTGGTTTTATTTATTAATTTACTAAATATATAATTATGGACCAATTACTATTAAATATTAATTTCAGATTGATGTAGGATGAATTCATAAACTTCAAATCTTGAATTCGTTTTTTGAAATTATTTGGTCTTTCGTAAACTATCAAAAAGATCATGGGGTTAGACCTTCAAGGGTGTGACCTAGTAGTCAATAAATTGAGTTGAAAACCATGAATTGTAATGGAGACAATAAAAAAAAACTATGTGATTTCTTCTCATATGTCAAAAACTTTTGGTAAGAGATAACATATACCTTTAAAATTGATAGAGATGCATGCACATTAACCGACACACCACAATTATCATTTTCCACTTACAACTTTTGTAATTAGTCCATTATTTTATGTGTCAACTATGTTCAATTATCTTCATTTACACTCTTTTGTAGAAGACAAAAAAGTGGAAAAGATTTATGATTACAAATTAGGTAAAATTTAATGACAAATTAAAAATTGAATGCCTACATATAGCTAGCACCATGTGGGGGTAGTACACCAACCCAACCAATTTAGATAAATATTTAAACAAATTTCCTAACACATATAAATAATTATTTGGATCAAAACTGTTTAATTTTACAGAACTCGAAAGGTACCTCCCTTATTAATGATAAAATGTAAAGATTCTTTTCCTCCCTTGCTAGTATTATAATTTAACATGTTATAACAAATTAATAATCAATCACTCTATCAAGTTGTTATGTTTATCATCATAAAATTTACTTCTAATTGATTATGTAAACCTAGATAAAACAGTTAAAAATAATATGTGTTAGGTATTAATATTGATCGTTTCTTTCATCTTTAATCAGAGGTCTTGAGTTTAATTCTTGTTAAAATGAAAAAAATCTTGTTGGAAAGGTCATCCCACAAATAAAATTTAATCAACTTCAATATAAATATTGAACATCGAATGAGAAATCAAAAGAGAATATATTTGCTTGGTATGAAAGGGATGGTGAAATGTGACCATCAAAGGCAGTACATGGAAATTGAGAGTATATATATAGTCAGCAATTCTAGTGGCTGCCAATTTAGATGATATCATGAATTTTAACTTTCATTTAATTTTAAAGATGTTTTCCTACTTTATTCCTTCTTCTTCTTCTTCTTTTTCTTTTTTTTCTTCATAAGACTTTTTGATGTTTCATTCATACTAGTATATATTTTCATTAAAGCTACACTCTTTTCACTCCACACAAAATCCATTTTCTTCAAGTATCAACCATGGGGGGTGGAAAGGTATGAATTCACTAATTTTCTGTATTCGAAAAGATTCTGATCGATCTATCTATAGCTATATGACGTTTGATCAAGAATTTAATACATATGATTGATTATATAATCGCACTAAATTATATAGATTCTGAATTTTTGTTCTCCTATTGTATCTTTTCACTTCCATAAATACAAAATAATTTAGTTCATTCTTGCATAATATTGTTCACAAATCTTTCTATAAGAGCTTTGATTAATTGTGTGCTTACAATTACTTTAATTTATTGTTTAATTATCAGACCACTATCATGGTACTCAAGGTTGATCTTCAATGTTCAAGCTGCTACAAAAAGGTCAAACAAATTCTCTGTAAATTCCCTCGTAAGTCTCTTTTTTCTTGAATTCTTCAATATTATAATATGAATAAGAATTAATTTTTTTTTTCCTTTTTTTTTGTGGTGTCAAATTTTTTTGGGAAATAGAAATTAGAGACCAAGTATATGATGAGAAGGGCAATACAGTCACAATCACTGTTGTTTGTTGTAATCCTGAAAAACTTCGTGACAAATTGTGTAGTAAAGGATGTGGAGTAATCAAAAGAATTGAAATCAAAGACCCTCCGAAGCCCAAACCTCCTGAAAAGCCCAAAGAGCCCGAAAAGCCCAAACAACCTGAAAAGCCTAAAGAACCTGAAAAACCTAAGCCCAAAGAGCCCGAAAAGCCTAAACCCAAAGAGCCTGAAAAGCCCAAAGAGCCTGAAAAGCCTAAAGAGCCCGAAAAACCTAAGCCCAAAGAGCCCGAAAAGCCCAAAGAAGGTCCTAAACCTAAACCAGCTGCTCCACCACCAGCACCAGTGCCCGTAATGCCAATGCCAATTCAAGAATACCCACAACTGCCACACGGATATTGTTGTGGACAATGCTATGAAGGCCAAACCGGGGGCCCATGTTATCAAGGGTATGGAAGACCGATCCCTCCCCTGGGACATTGTTGTGGAGAATGCTACGAAGGCCAAACTGGGGGCCCATGTTATCAAGAGTATGGAAGACCGGTCCCTCCGCCCCCGGGACATTGTTGTGGACAATGCTACGAAGGCCAAACCGGGGGGCCATGTTATCAAGGGTATGGAAGACCGGTCCCTCCACCTCCATGTTACGATAACTATGGGCCTGGGCCTTATGGCTATGGTAGGGGCTGTTATGTGAGCAGATGTGATCAGTACTTTAATGATGAAAATGCTAATGGTTGCTCAATTATGTAAGGTGGCCCAATTGTTATGGTTCAATGTCTAGGCTCATGAATGTGGGCTTCTATTAATGTGGTTGTCTTTTTTTCTTTACGAATTGTTATAAATAAACAATGTATAGTTAATTTTCTTTTGTAAAATAGAATAAAAGTTGCTAACTAGATTGTTGGCAAAGCCTTGATTGATTAATAAATGTCATTTTTCAACATTACTAGTGGTCTAATTTCTCAAAAAAATCAACAAGTTCAATTGAAAATCCTTCTAATTCCAATTTGTGTATCACTCAACTAAGATACTTAAGTTTCCACATATAATAAGTTATAAGATTATTATTTTGGTTGGAGAAAAAGAAGTATTGTACGACTAATTAAGCCCAATTGTTCTAGAATTAGAGTTATAAGTCTTCAATATTTGGGACTTTTTTTTTGAAAAGCAACTCGTGGTTTGATGTTGCATTCTTTTAGCTCTCCAACGCAATCGGTTAGGAAGTTAGTTATTGTTGAAACTATGACAATAAGAAATACATTACAAACTACAGTTTGTAAAAGATAATATGGGAAATTTCATATCTTATCATATGCTAAAGATTTGATGGGGTTTGTTTCGTGGCTCGAGAGGTGGAATACATAGGACCCCTCAAGTTTAAAAATATTCGTCGAAAAATTTTCAACATAAAAAGTGTTATCTAAACCGAACATGGAATTAGTTTTCCATCAGACAACTTCACATTTGAGATCGCCAAATGCTCTAGAGTTATTGTTCGTTCATATACATCTTCTCTTTGTTTCTCGGGCCTATAGTGCGTTACAAATATAACTCGAAAAGGTCAAATCTTTGATGATTCCATCGAATTAAACTATCTATTCCAACCGGGAAGAACAAACCATTCAACAAAGAAAATTCTGAAATTGCATAAGCTTGATTCGATCCAGCCTCTAGAGTTGCGACAACCTCTGAAAAGGTATCCTACGTCTGAACCAAATTCATAATGATATTAAAGGAACTAAATTTTGTCAAGAAAAAAAATGGGGACACATTTACTTGAAATAGTTTTCAAATAAATATTTGAAAAGTTTAGGGGGCAAATTGTTCAAAATGCTAAACTTTTAAGGGGTATCACCTCTTCCATTTCTCTCAAACACCATAGTTGATAAGGCAGGCGGCAACGTTAAAGCTTTGCTCCAAGAAAATGGCGTCTACTCCAAGCTCTACACTTTCTCCTCTCTATGAATCCAATATCTTCTGCAACTTCAATTCTCCCCAAAAATTCACTTTCCCCCTCAAACTTCACTCCAAATCTTGTATCCGAACGACCCAAGTGTCACTTCAAGAACAATCCCAGGTCTCAAATCCCAATAATTCTCAATACTCGGATAGAAAAGTTGTTTCTTCATCAAAAAGCAAGCTTTGGGTCAACCCCAAAAGCCCCCGAGCTTCTGAGCTGAAGCGAAAGTCTTACGATTTTAGGTATGCTTCTCTAATGAAAGTAGCTGAGTCTTTGGATTCTTGTAAACCTGTAGAAGAAGATGTCTTTTATGTTTTAGTTGATTTGGGTGACACAATAGTAGAGCAAGATGTTGTTGTGACTTTGAATAACATGACTAATGCTGAAACTGCGTTGCTGGCTATGAAGTATTTTCAACAAAGGTTGAAATTGAGCAAAGAGGTGATTGTATATAATGTGACGTTGAAAGTTTTGAGGAAAAATAAGGATTTGGATAGAGCAGAGAAGTTGTTTGATGAAATGCTTGAGAGAGGGGTAAAGCCTGATAATGTTACTTTCTCGACTATTATTAGTTGTGCTAGGCTGTGTAATTTGCCTGAAAAAGCTATTGAATGGTTTGAAAAGTTGCCATCTTTTGGGTGTGAACCCGATGATGTTACGTATTCTGTGATGATTGATGCTTATGGTAAGGCTGGTAATGTAGACAAAGCACATGACTTTGTTACCCTAAATCGATTATTTATCATTTTCATCAATAACCATATCATCACTTTCATATTTACTGAATGTTCCATCACTACTTTGGTATTCACGTAAAAAATCATGTAATACAATGCAAACAACTACTATAGAGGGTGTTTTTGTAAAAGATAAAAGTTTAGTGTAAAATTTCAATTTTCAAAAGATCCCAAATAATGAGATTTGACCCAAATACTAGAAAAAAGTAGTATTTGGAAATTTGAGATATTTGTCAAAAATATTTGCCAAATAATGGCAAATTGTATGGACGAACACTATTTGCCAAATTTTTCGCCAAATATTAATTGGGAAATCTATGGCCAAACGGGCCCATAGAGTTAGGCACCACGTGGGGGCAGTGCACCAACCCAATCAACAGGGGCGGCTCTACAGCTTTGCAAAAAAAGCAATTGGCTTAGTCCCCAAAATTTGAGGGGCCTCATTTTTAAAAAAAATAATAGGTTATAAGTATTTTTTTTTTAAAAAAATATCGAGTATTATTTGTAGAAAATAAAAACTTTTTATAAAAGAGCAAAGAAGTAATAGAAGTTTGACAAATTATGAATATTATGTCTCAAGAAAGATTAAATAATTGACAATAATAAACTTCATAAAAAATATATATTCAAATTTAAGGCCTCTATTCGAATTTGTCTTTAGGCCACCGATTTATTAGAGCCGCCCTTGCCAATCAATTAAGATAAATATTTAAATAAATTTCCTAACACATAAATGATTTGGATCAAAATTATTTAATTCTATTGAACTCAAAAGTATATCCCTGCTTATTAATGATAAAATGTGAAGATTCTTCCATATTTCCATACTTATTAGTAGGGCCAACTTAACCCATAGGCCACTAAAGTCATCGCTTGGGGCTTCATATATTTTGGGGCCTCATATATTTTGGGGCCCCCATTTTTAAAAACAATTACTTATATATGTTATTTGAAAATAATAATTATATGTACTATGAGTGTTATGATTTCTACTAAGGAAATTGCATATGAGATAAAAATAAACTGAATTTCGTAAGAAACAATTTGATGAAAATGTGGATAGCGAAATCACAAAATCCCTTGAAGAACCTTTTAGAATTGATTGTTTTATATATGTAAAGTAGATCAAACTATTTTTTCACTTCAAAATAGATTTGAACCAATTGAAACATATGGAAATATTTTTGATTTCTTATTTAGTGGTAAAATATTGAGATCACTAGATGATGAGAATTAAAAAAAAATTGTCTTAACCTTGAACTTTCTTTATCATGTGTTAGTTATTATGATATTGATGGTTTAGATTCATTTTTTGAATTAAAAGTGTTAAGGGAAATAATACAAGTAGAAGATCGTGATCTAATAAAAATTCTCAATCAAATAAAAAGACTTGATTCTTTTCCAAATACTCATATTGCTTATAGAATAATGTTAACAGTTTCTATAACTATTGCCTCAGCCGAAAGAAGTTTTTTGTGAAATTAAAATTGATTAAATCTTCTTTAAGATCAACAATGTCTAAAGAGAGATTGAATGAATTAGCTATATCATCATTTGAAAAGAAATTATTAAACCAAATTGATTATAATACAGTATCTAATGACTTCACATCTAAAATAGCTAGAAAAGTAGATATTAAATAAAAGTATAGATGATGAAAAAAAATTAGGGCTCCTCTCTTAAGTTTTGCTTTAGGCCCCCAATGTTGTTGAGTCGTCCCTGCTTATTAGCCTGTCATGAGAGCAATTTCAGCATAAATTTTTTTTTCCAGATACTTCAAATCTGCACCTGATATACCATTAAAAGTACCCGCTAGTTCTGATTTGAGTTTTAACTTGATGGAATTTTTCAGGTAGATCTGAAAGGGAAAGGAGAGGGTTGGGAATCCGTGGAGAGAGAAGGAAGATAATGTTGACTATGGTTAAATGGTTGGTTTTAGCAAATAATCTGAACCGTCTATTAATTTGAGGGACACGTGTAGCAAAAATTAACCCCCAACTGGAGGAACTGCTCCAATGGAGGGGAGCCAAATCCGACCTTCGACTCAAAAATATAAATTTTCTTAAAGAGTAGAAACTTACCTCCCCCATCTTTAAACAATGCTGATTTTCGAATGAATGTTTTCAAACTTTTTTGCACTTCAAAACTATAGTCTGTGTTTGTAATTGTCTCACTGCTTGTAGTGGGGAAAAACATTTAAGTTGAGAGGTGGAGATAAGCTGACAACAGCAAAATCTGACGTGGAATTTCTTAAATTGCATGTTACTTTCTCCGTCCCAAATTATTGGTCACGTTTCTCTTTTTAGGGTTAAACTACATTCACTTATATCAATTAAAAGTATTTTTTTTTTTGTCATATTAATTAGAGAAGAATTGCAATTTATAGTGTTTTTTAATATAGTTTTTGAATATTAAAATACCAAATTGATTTAATATAATCATAATTATTAATCAAATTAACTCTTAAGAAATGAAACGCAACAAGAATTTTGAGACGAAGGGAGTATCGAAGACACAGTGGTTCAATTTACTGATTCAACTTCCTATTATTTGTCTTAGCTGTCCACTATTGGTCATTAATTTACGTTACTTTTTTTCCTTTTAATCTTCCATTTAATTTGTCTTTTTAATACTCACTGCTTTTATTTCCTATCTTTGTTTAAAATGGATTAGCTTTTTAGCACGCGCTTTACGTATGTACTTCATATTAATGCGTATATAATTTTATGAAAGCTACATATATTACAAAATGATGCAATTGAGTTATCACATTTTTATTTTTATTTTTGTTAGTTACTAAACATAAATAAATCAAATAATAAGATTAGACTAGTTAAACTTAAAATGTGCAATTTTGATAATTCAACACTTTTAGCCATGGTTAACTTACACCAATTGACAAACAAATAGTGGATTCAACAACAATTTGTCTTTCACTAACTTAAAAGTCTTGAATTTAATATTTTGTTCTCCAAAAAGGCCAATTCAAAGTCTGTTAACCATGATAATAATTTTGAAAGAATATTTGAGAACCCAAAAAGGCCAAAGAAATTAGTACACATTAGATATGACAAAGGAAGCATCCTTTTTGGATAAACTCTCTAAATTATTAGATGAGTGTACCAAAGGTCCCTTTTTTCAATTTCCTATATATAAAAATGAGTGAAAAGAACTAGAAAAGGAAACAAAATTCAATTGAAATTCAAACGCAATAGTAGTTTGTTGTACAAATCAATGACTTAGAGGATGATCATCATAGTTAGAGAATAATAGAGGCATAAGAGATTCATTATCATCATTTACAATTTGAACAAAGAAAAGTGATAAGAGAATTCTTATCATTATAGTATATTTTTAGTATTATTGTTTACTAGTTAATAACCATAAGGTCTCATACTACTTAAACCTCAACAAAGAAAAAGTATTAAGTGATATTTTTCGATTATTTATATTAATAAGAGATGGATTGCATTCGTAGAAGAAATCAAGATGCATGCAAGATTCAAATGTTTTTTTTTTTTTTACTTTCAAATTTTGTGTCAAGTCAAAATAAGATGAGCAAATTCAAACTCCTTGCTAATTTTTTGTGCAGAATTCAATTTTTTATTTTTTATTTTGGAAAAGAGAGTTTTGAAGGTGATTGATTTCTCAACTTTTTGTCTTGTTGTAAACAACTTGATGCCTCTATAGGGTCACAATTCACCACTATCATTGCATTGCTCACCATTGTGCTTTTTCACTCAAAGACAATATATATAAAAATACAAATTTTCCGTCAATTGATTTTGTAGTCTTTTATCAAATTATTTCAATTTTTACATTTTTTTTTGTTAGGAATTTTTATATCTATACTTAAGAGATCTTTGCGTGATCTTTTGAGTGGAGAGGTTCGAAATAGGAGAGTCGAATTATGAATTCAAACATAGGTTCTTTTAAAAAATAATAATTATAAGTCATTTGAATAATTAATAATTCTAAGTATTAAAGAATTATTAGGCATACTTCACTAACATATATATTATTATTACTTATACTTTCAATATATTACGTATTTTACCACTAATTAAGAGTTTTTTTTTTACGTATCTTACACTTAGATACATGTATTTTGCTACCAGATACACAAAATAGGTAGAGATGTTAGTGAGATTGAGGAAGGAAGCGAACGAGATTCGTGTATCCAGACACATGGGAGAGTGGCGAGCGAGATGGGAGAGAGAAAAGGGAGGTGAGCGAGGATTTCTATGTATCCAGATACATGCGAATCTTCTTGGATACAATGTATCTAGAACAAATTACACATAAATTTGACCCCACATATACGAGATACATGTATTTGGGCATATCTCTGGAGGCACCAAAATCTGGTCAAATACCACTACAACAAAAGCAACTTTTAACGACAATAAATAGACACATTAATAAAGAGTGCTAAAGTCTTTACCAACATTAATTAGTTATGTGTCATTAGATTCAATGTTGCTAAAGGCTCTAGGGACATATACAAAGAGTGCTAATTGCCGTTAAAAATACATACTTAGTGGCAATTGAGCTATTGATGTTAATTAATTACCGCTAAAAATCTTTTTTTTTTATATATAGTATACGTAATATTGCAAACTAAAGTGTATCTAAGTAATTAACTTTTAAACTAGTGAAATTTATTTAAATTCTCAATGAGATATATGGATATGATTCTCATTATGGGCTTTTGTGCAAGAATGTGGTACGAACTCTTGATTTTATGGGCCAATTTAATAGAACAAAATAGCCCAACTTTATGAATGGCCCTGGGAATTCACTTTCAAATTGAAATACTTAATGGACATCCTCAACAGGTTACTTATAAAGGTCTAATTCACTTCGTTGAGATACCAATTGTTGACACCCAATTTTGGACCTCCACAATATATATTAATCATCGAGCTTCTTAAATTCCAAACTATTTGAAATAATTGAATTTATAAAATTCAAAATATTTGCTAAGTTATTTTAAATAGTTTTGTCACATTTTATTATTTTTAAATAATATATATGTTTTAAATAATTATGTATATAATTAGTATATTTTATGAATATTCGAAATTCGTCTCAAAAGGATTTTAGTTTTAGTTAAATATCTTGTCAACTAATTTGGTTTAAGTAATAGTTTATATTTTTAAATTAATTAAGTTAATTATTTTATTTTGTTAAGATTAGGAAGCTCGTTAATGAATACTAATTTATTTTATATAATCTTTAGTCGGATTCACTAATAAAATTCAATTTGGCTAGATTGTTAATTTATTTGCCTAACCTTTTATTTGCAACTTTAGCCATTAATTTCCTCACCCCAAACCCATTTGGGACAAACCATTTTTGGGTCTTCCTTTAAATTTCCAGCAGCCCATCTCCTTCCCAGCCCAAAACTTTCAGCCCACTATCTCACACCATACAACAAACAACTCCAACCCACTTTCCAATTTTCAGCTACCCGGCCCAAGCCCATTTTTTTTTTAACAAAATATCCAGCAACACAACAATACAATACACAGCAGCAACAAACCCACTCAAAAACAGTACCCCACCGCCCAACTTCATCTTCCTCGCTGAAAATCAGCAATCAACAGCCGCGACCCCACTGCCCATAGCGTCTTCTTCACGCAGAAATCCCGGCAAACCCGAAAATCCAGCAGTAAATTCCGGCGCGACAGTGTCCGCCCATACGTATGTCACCCTCACGTCCAATCGTCCCCATTTTCCCCATGTTTCGAGGTTTCAGAGCAACAACAACTCTCTATTGCTTTTACTGTTGCCTCGAAAAGGAACGGGGGATTCAAAATTCAAATGGATTTTACCCAAAAATCAACCCTATTCTGGACTTTATTTAAGATCCCTTTCTCGTTGTGTCTAAAAAGGGAGACGGTTTTTAGGGCTTGTTCTTTGACAATACATTCAAGAAATTTTAAAACGATTTTTCTAATTCTAGGTTCTAAGAAAGGTTTCGTCTGAAGTTACTTAGAAATTCTTGGTTTGCTACTTGAGTCGAAGGTGTGCGAGAAGTCCTCTTGCCAGTCGTCTCCAGTATCGCTGCTCCGAAAAAGGTAATACCCCCTTCCCTACGAACTTCACTATTCGTTTTCCAATGGTTTGCAACTCATTTTGGTTAATGAAGTTTCTTGGTTCTTATTAATATGAGGTTCTCCTTGTACATGATTTTAATAAAAGTACTTCAACTTTATGAATATGTTAGGCAGTAGGTACTTACATTGTACACTTCTTCCTGGATTTAACTCGTGTGATAGGAGCTTAGGATGAATAGGGTAAAATCTGAAATCTTGACTAATAGATGCCCTTCGTTCACTTATTGAGATGTATGCTCCGTCATGTGTGAATTTAATTAAAAAAGATTGTACGTTGTTAGTTAACATTGATATGATCTTCACATCCGAACTAAGTACGTCCGTATCTTCAACATGTGTTGATTGAGTTTTTTTTTTTTTTCTTCTATAATGTTCCAGTAAGCTATTTGTATTTAAATTGGAATTTTACACTTGTTAGGGGTTGGGTTGTCTTATTATTATTTTTTTTACCTTGTATTGATTCAATCACTAAGCTAAAGACTTTTGACCCCCCTCCATGCCCTTAGTGTTAAATGTATATAGATATTTGGGTTATGAAAAAAAAAAAAAGAATGTACAGTATTTGATATTATCTCCACCATTTTATTTTCTTCAAAATCATATGTTAATTCCTTCACACATATATACCAAATTATGATTAGCTGTAGAGAGTAAAATGTTGGACTTCTAATGTGAAAATTGAATATGGACTGATTTGGTATTCACATGATTTATTTTGGTCTTGTTCCAGTGAAGAAAATAGTAAGAATTAATGCTCCTACTTGTTTAATTTGTTTTCGTCATTTAATTGTCTCTTAATTTTAAGTCCAATAGGTAGTGTAGCACTAAATTACAATTGATTCTTGGTGCTCTACAATTCATTTCTCTTGTTGCATTGTTCTTTTTCTATCTTGGGCAGTAAGATCATGATAATGACTTCATGGATGATGTGTTGTTTTATTTTTTAACATTTGTACAAGTATAGACACTAATCCTCTTCTTTGTTTTTTTTCTCTTCTTCTTTGTTATATGTGACATCAAATCTGAGTTCTCTTTTGACTCCACCCTTGCATATCGATGAATTATTTCGAGTCAGCCTCATCTTGTTCGAGTTGCTGGAAAGTTAAATTACAGGTCCCGAAAAGTCGAAAGTGGGTTGTATACATGTTGTATACAGCGGTATACGCTGATATTCAGGCCCAAAACATAAAAACACAGGGCTGAGGCGGAATATATACGTTTGGAAGCAAGAAATACCTGAAAAGAGCTAATATATGCGCTCATATACACTGATATACATCCACCGTATACCAAAAACGGGATTAGGGTTAAACCAAAAATTACCAACGAATTTGGCCCAAAAGGAGGCCCAAATTCATTTTCTCCCTTACTCTTTAATTATATAATTGTGATTATTTATTGTTTATTGTTTAACTCTAACTTTATAATCGCAAATCAACTTAGTCGAATTCCCCAAAAGACGAACTATCTCTCTGTGTTGTTTTGTTTCTAACAAAAATCTTATTTTTATCAACTTTTGTATTTTCATTTATAATCTTTAGTCATTTTTTTTTATTTAGTTTAAAAATAGTTTTTTTTTTTCATAAACCAAAAAATGACTCGAATAAAAACCAACTAATTTAGTTTCGCTAAAATTCTTATTACTTGTCTCTAAATCAAATATTTCAATTAAGGTCCCATTTTTCCTAAAAGATAAAATCGCTCTTTGTTTAACTATTTTTTCAAAGTTAATCTAGTAGTGTAAATAAATAAATACTTACTTAGTTATTTTCTCAAAAAGGTTAGTCAATCAATTCAAAAATGATTTTTCATACTTTAATTTATTAAATTGGTTTAATATATTTTAAAATGAACTAAATAAATTCTAATTAGTCTAGTTTTTTTTTTTATTTAATTTTCTAATCACTTGCACTTTAATTCAAATATTTCCCTTTTAGGTCTCTTCCTCTAAAAAGATAGAATAAAATGGTTCATTCCTTAGTTATTTTTCAAACTTAATCAAATAGTGTAAATTATTATATATTTTTATGTTAAATTATTTTTTCTAAAAATAGTCAAATATATTTTAGTCAAGTCGCAGGTCAACCGCATGTTAGCGGACACTTCGAATGCTTAAACCCTTCTCGAAGTGTAAATTGAACCCCGAACCCTCTTTGGTATTTTCAAATGATTTTTCTGTTTAAATCTTTGAAAATTATAAGTTTTCTTAATTCCTTTAAAAAATTAAGTGGCGACTCTTTTCTAAGTATTTTTCTCAAATTGTTTTATACTTAGAACATTTCAAAAAAGTGATTTTTCTGAATATAGTAAAATTACGACACAACAACAAGTATTTGTAAAAACTTAATGTATTAATATATTAAACAAGATAAAGTATAACAATTTAGCATATGAACACGATAATTTGAAAAATGAATACATTGTTGTTAAACAAAAATGAATACACCAGTATAGTATACATATGAATACATTGTTGTTAAACAAAAGATGGATATGTTTGACAATACATAAACAAAAAAAAATGAAAAATAATAGAATGTGTAGGTAGCAAAAGTGTGCAAGTATTCGGCTGTATAAAAAAATGAAAAAAACCAACAAACGTCAATCTCTTTTTGGTCAAGTTTTTCTTATAATACTTGAGGCTTGGTGTTGACTCATGTATTTGTTTATAAAAAAATAGTATTAATGTATCCAATTATACTTGTATTGCCTAATTAACCTTTCAAATTCGATAGATTACTTATGTATCCAAATATACTTGTATTCACAAATCACCATTTCAACTTGTGTTAATATTAGAATACAAGTATCTATGTATATAACTATTCTACTATATACAAATTTGACAATCACACAAACCTCAATCTCTTTTTGCTCATGTTCTTCTTGTACTACTTTTTTCTTATAACTATAGCCATTGTAATGTAGAAACAAATAATTCTTCAATCGAAAGCCTATAAAAATAGATGCAATATATATGTATACAAATATGATCTTCATAAAAACGAGGAGAAAATCAATTAAGCGATATCTGATGAATTCAAATTACAAAA
>NW_006239071.1:277289-314497 GCF_000226075.1 Solanum tuberosum
TATTCTACTATATACAAATTTGACAATCAAACAAACCTCAATCTCTCTTTGCTCATGTTCTTCTTCTATTTTTTTTTACAACTATAGCCATTATAATGGAGAAACAAATAATTCTTCAATTGAAACCTTATAAAAGTAGATAAAAATATAAATGTATACAAATATAATTTTTCATAAAAACGAGGAAAAAATTCTATTAGAAGATATTTCTTTTCCTCAAAGACAGAACCAATGGTCTATTTTATTAAACAAAAGGAAATGATACAGACTTGGTTTCAGCCCAAGTCAAAACAAAAAAAAGAAGAAGAACCAAACGTAACAAGATAGCAAAGACAAAATAAAATAAAAAAGACAAAAGCTTTAAACAACCATCGGAGAAATGAGAGGTCACTGGAGAAGATGATGAATTCAAATCACAAAAAATGATCCTAGAGTTATGTAAAAGAATCTTAAATTGGAAGGAATTTGTGGGGGAAATATAGAAAATTTGTGATAAAGAGATATTGATGAAAGAGAGTATTAATGAGGGTAAATATGGGGACCAATCACATAAAACGTGCCTAGCATAACTAATTATGTGTGTAATAATAACTTTCCTATTTAATATTTAATAATTTCCTATTTATTTATATATAATTAACTTTGCTATTTATTGTGTAATTATATCCATATAACATAAAAAAAATTGTAGCTATTTATCTTTAATGTATATTGATGTTTGCCATATTCTGTAGTTTTTCCTTTTAATTTAAATATGTTACGTAATTTTGGGAGACATTAATTTTGGTGCTTTACTTTACGAAGAAGCATTAATCATGCTAAGAATAACAATAATTTCTGAATATTAGTGGTTAGTCAATCATGCTACAACTAGGATAATATATTTAGATTTCATTGTTCTTTCTTATCGTCGATTGATTTGAATAAGATTGCATGAGAATAAAGTATCAAATAAGGTGTATACAGAGACATCATTATCAAATCAAACATGTTTGAACTTCAAGAGATCACATGTCGAACTTGTGGCGTTTCAAGAAGGTTTCAAAATGTTTGATAATAGATTTTTATGCAATCTTTCAGAACCTTCAATAAATTAAATTCATTATACAATTTATATTTTAACATGATAATTATTCCCTATTAATCTTCGTATTGAATCAAACACTATCACATAAATTAAAATAACTTAGAATTTGGCTATAGATCAACAAAGTTATTAAGCCGCCCCTCACTTTGTAGTTATGGATTTTGAGTTTGGTCCCTCACTACCCACCTTGACATTAAACTTCTACCTAAAGTAAAAGAATCCCGCATTTTTTTAGTACTAATGATGTTGACCTTTGTCTTTTCTATATCATCGCTATCAATTTGGTTTTATTTATTAATTTACTAAATATATAATTATGGACCAATTACTATTAAATATTAATTTCAGATTGATGATGAATTCATAAACTTCAAATCTTGGATTCGTTTCTTGAAATTATTTGATCTTTCCTAAACTATCAAAAAGGTCACAGGGTTAGACCTTCAATGTGTGACCTAGTAGTCAATAAATTGAGTTAAAAACCAGGAGTTGTAATGGAGACAATAATAAAAAAAAACTATGTGATTTAATTTCTTCTCATATATATGTTGAAGACTTACTTGGTGCATGTGTTGATAAGAGATAACATATACCTTTAAAATTGATTGAGATACATGCACATTAACCGACACACCACAACTAATCATTTTCCACTTGCAACTTTTCTAATTAGTCCATTATTTTATGTGTCAACTATGTTCAACTATCTTCATTTACACCCTTTTGTAGAAGACAAAAAAGTGGAAAGGATTTATGATTACAAATTAAATTTAATGTCAAATTAAAGATTGAATGCCTACATATAGCTGGCACCATGTGGGGGTAGTACACCAACCCAACCAATTTAGATAAATATTTAAATAAATTTCCTAACACATATAAATAATTATTTGGATCAAAACTGTTTAATTTTACAGAACTCGAAAGGTACCTCCCTTATTAATGATAAAATGTAAAGATTCTTTTCCTCCCTTGCTAGTATTATAATTTAACATGTTATAACAAATTAATCATCAATTACTCTATCAAGTTGTTATGCTTATCATCATAAAATTTACCTGTAATTGATTATGTAGATCTAGAAAAAACAATTAAAATTAATGTGTTTTGGTATTAATATTGATTGTTTCCTCCATCTTTAATCAGAGGTCTTGAGTTTAAATTCTTGTAAAAATGAAAAAATCTTGTTGGAAGGGTTATTCCCACAAATAAAATTTAATCCACTTCGATGTAAATATCGAACATCGAATGAGAAATCAAAAGAGAATATATTTGCTTGGTATGAAAGGGAAGACCATCAAAGGCAGTACATGCAAATAATTGAGATAATATATATATAGTCAGCAATTCTAGTGGCTGCCAATTTAGATGATATCATGAATTTTTGATGTTTCATTCATACTAGTATATATTTTCATTAAAGCTACACTCTTTTCACTCCACACAAAATCCATTTTCTTCAAGTATCAACCATGGGGGGTGAAAAGGTATGAATTCACTAATTTTCTGTATTCGAAAAAGACTTTGATCGATCTATCTATAGCTATATGACGTTTGATCAAGAATTTAATACATATGATTGATTATATAATCGCACTTATATAGATTCTGAATTTTTGTTCTCCTATTGTATCTTTTCACTTCCACAAATACAAAATAATTTAGTTCATTCTTGCATAATATTGTTCACAAATCTTTTCTATTAAGAGCTTTGATTAATTGTGTGCTTACAATTACTTTAATTTATTGTTTAATTATCAGACCGCTATCATGGTACTCAAGGTTGATCTTCAATGTTCAAACTGCTACAAAAAGGTCAAAAAAATTCTCTGTAAATTCCCTCGTAAGTTTCTTTTTTCTTGAATTCTTCAATATTATTATAACATGAATAAGAATTAATTTGATTTTTTTCCTTTTTTTTTTCGTGTCAATTTTTTTTTGGGAATAGAAATTAGAGACCAAGTATATGATGAGAAGGGCAATACAGTCACAATCACTGTGGTTTGTTGTAATCCTGAAAAACTTCGTGACAAATTGTGTAGTAAAGGATGTGGAGTAATCGAAAGCATTGAAATCAAAGACCCCAAAAAGCCCATAAAAACTAATGTTGACATCATTGAAAAGCCTACAGAGTCCGAAAAACCTAAGGTTGTCATCATTGAAAAGCCTGAGGTTGTTATCATTGAAAAACCTAAAGAAATCATAAAGCCCGAAGAAGTTCCTAAACCTACACTAGTTGCTCTCGTAATGCCAATACTAATTCAAGAATACCCACAACCGCCACACGGATATTGTTGTGGACAATGCTATGAAGGCCAAATCGGGGGCCCATGTTATCTAGGGTATGGAAGACAGCCTAGGCCTGGGCCTTATGGCTATGGTACGGGTTGTTATGTGAGCAGATGTGATCAGTACTTGAATGATGAAAATGCTAATGGTTGCTCAATTACGTAAGGTGGCCCAATTGTTATGGTTCAATGTCTGGGCTCATCAATGTGGGCTTCTATTAGTGTGGTTGTCTTGTTTTCTTTACAAATTGTTATAAATAATAAACAATGTATAGTTAATTTTCTTTTGTAAAATAGAATAAAAGTTGTTAACTAGATTGTTGGCAAAGCCTTGATTGATTAATAAATGCCATTTTTCAACATTACTAGTGGTCTAATTTCTCAAAAAATTTAACAAGTTCAATTGAAAATCCTTCTAATTCCAATTTGTGTACCACTCAACGAAGATACTTAAGTTTCCACATAAAATAAGTTATAAGATTGTTATTTTGGTTGGAGAAAAAAAAGTATTGTACGACTAATTAAGCCTAATTGTTCTAGAATTAGAGTTATAAGTCTTCAATATTTGGGATTTTTTTTTTTTGAAAAACAACTCTTGGTTTGATGTTTCATTCTTTTGGCTCTCCAACGCAATCGGTTAGGAAGTTAATTATTGTTGAAACTATGACAATAAGAAATACATTACAAACTATGGTTTGTAAAGGATAATATGGGAAATTTCCTTTCTTATCATATGCTAAAGATATGAGGGGATTTTCTTCGTGGCTCGAGAGATGGAATACATAGGACCCCTCAAGTTTGAAATAATTCGTTGAGAAATTCACATGAAAAGGAACGAGAAATTTTCAACTTAAAAAGTCCTATCTAAACCGAACATGCAATTAGTTTTCCATCAGACAACTTCACATTTGAGATCGCTAAATGCTCGAGAGTTCCTCTATTTAATCATTTTCCTTCTTTTTGTTACTGAATATCTCATTCATACACAACTTTTCTTTATTTCTCGGGCCTCAAGTGAGTCACAAACAGAACTCGAAAAGGTCAAATCTTTGATTCCGACCGAGAAGCACAAGCCATTCAACAAGGAGATTCTCAAATTGCAGAAGCTTGATTCGATCAAGCCTCTAGAATTGTGATAACTTCTGAATAGGTATCCAACGTCTGAACCGAATTCACAATGATATTAAAGGAACTAAATTTGTCTAGAAAAAAATAATAGGGAATCCACATTTACTTGAAATAGTTTTCAAATGACTATTTCAAAAGTGTAGGGGGTAAATTGTTCATAATCCTAAACTTTTAAGGGGCAATATGTCAATCCTTTTTTATCAATTTCACCTCTTCCACCATAGTTGATAAGGCGGGCAGCAACGCTAAAGCTTTGCTCCAAGAAAATGGCGTCTACTCCAAGCTCTACACTTTCTCCTCTCTATGAATCCAATATCTTCTGCAACTTCAATTCTCCCCAAAAATTCACTTTTCCCCTCAAACTTTACTCCAAATCTTGTATCCGAACGACCCAAGTGTCACTTCAAGAACAATCCCAGGTATCAAATCCCAATAATTCTCAATACTCAGATAGAAAAGCTGTTTCTTCGTCAAAAAGCAAGCTTTGGGTCAACCCCAAAAGCCCCCGAGCTTCTGAGCTGAAGCGGAAGTCTTACGATTTCAGGTATGCTTCTCTAATGAAAGTGGCTGAGTCTTTGGATTCTTGTAAACCTGTAGAAGAAGATGTTTTTAATGTTTTAGCTGATTTGGGTGACAAAATAGTAGAGCAAGATGCTGTTGTGACTTTGAATAACATGACTAATGCTGAAACTGCGTTGCTGGCGATGAAGTATTTTCAACAAAGGTTGAAATTGAGCAAAGAGGTAATTGTGTATAACGTGACGCTGAAAGTTTTGAGGAAAAATAAGGATTTGGATAGAGCAGAGAAGGTGTTTGATGAAATGCTTGAGAGAGGGGTAAAGCCTGATAATGTTACTTTCTCGACTATTATTAGTTGTGCTAGGCAGTGTAATTTGCCTGAAAAAGCTATTGAATGGTTTGAAAAGTTGCCATCTTTTGGGTGTGAACCCGATGATGTTACGTATTCTGTGATGATTGATGCTTATGGTAAGGCTGGTAATGTAGATATGGCATTGAGTTTGTATGATCGTGCGAGAACAGAGAAATGGCGTATAGATGCTGTAACATTTGCGACGTTGATTAGGATTTATGGGGCTGCGGGGAATTTTGATGGGTGCTTGAATGTGTATGAGGAAATGAAAGCGCTCGGTGTAAAGCCTAACATGACTGTGTATAACAGTTTGTTGGATGCTATGGGAAGAGCTAGGAGGCCATGGCAGGCAAAGAACATCTATGGGGAAATGCTAAGCAATGGATTTCAACCAAGTTGGGGTACCTATGCTTCACTCATTCGGGCTTATGGTAGGGCTCGTTATAGTGAAGATGCTCTTAAAATCTATAAAGAAATGAAGGAGAAGGGATTGGAGTTGAGTGTGGTACTATATAATACACTTTTGGCAATGTGTGCTGATGTCGGACTTACAGATGAGGCTGTTAACATTTTTGAGGAGATGAAAAGCTCGGCCTCAGAGACTTGCCAACCTGACAGCTGGACATACTCTTCTCTAATCACCATATTCTCTTGTAGTGGGAAGGTCTCGGAGGCGGAATTCACATTGAATGAGATGATGGAAGCAGGGTTTGAACCGAATATCTTTGTCTTGACCTCGCTTATTCAGTGTTATGGAAAAGCAGGTCGGACAGATGATGTAGTAAGAACTTTCGATAGGCTGTCAGATTTGGGATTATATGCAGATGAGCGGTTTACTGGTTGTCTTCTTAATGTTTTGACACAAACAGCAAAGGAAGACCTTCACAAGCTAACTATCTGCCTTGAGAGGGCAAATCCAAAGCTTGGTTACGTGGTGAAATTCCTGGTGGATGATGAAGTTGAAGAAGAAGAAGGGGCTTTTAAGAAACATGCTACTGAACTTTTGGATTGTGCAACTACGGATGTCCGGAAAGCTTACTGTAACTGTTTGATTGACATCTGTGTCAATCTTAACCAGTTGGAGAGAGCTTGTGAGTTGTTAGATGTTGGGCTAACTCTCAACATCTATACGGATATTATGTCTCGAACTGCTACTCAATGGTCTTTACATTTGAAGAGCCTCTCACTTGGGGCAGCTTTAACAGCATTGCACATCTGGGTTAGTGACTTGAACAAAGCACTTGAAAGTGGGGAAGAGTTCCCATCATTGCTTGGAATCAACACAGGACATGGAAAACATAAATATTCCGAGAAAGGTCTGGCAGGTGTATTTGAGTCGCACCTTAAGGAATTAAACGCTCCATTCCATGAGGCACCTGATAAGGCTGGGTGGTTTTTGACTACAAAGGTTGCAGCTACATCATGGTTAGAGTCTAGACGTGCTCAAGAGGTGGTTGCTGCTTAGCAATGGTCAGGGTTCTTTGCTCTCTGGCCTTGATAATTCTTGTGCTACAGAGATTTTGTTTCTCTTACATCTGAAAGGTACCTTTAGTAGATTATCCATTGTTTAGGATACCTCTTGTTTCTAGATGGGGAGGTTTGAATTTTGAGTTCAGTAGCTATCCAAGTGTATCTTTTGCAATCAGCAATAGAAAAAGAATTTGAGGAAAAATGAATGAGATATCATATTAATATTTTAATTCTCCAATAAAATCTGACCATATCTTGCATTGAACACTAAAATAAACTGATGGAAAACATGGAAAATGTTTAAGTTACTGTTTGCATTGTATTGGAGCAAACATAGCTAGCTCTTTTGTATTAAAAAAAGAGGCATGATATTTCTTCTTAATATCGACCAAGTTAAGTTTATTGACAAGGATGGTTGTTGTGACGTAAAAATTTTCTTTGCTTTCCCAAAGGTAACCTTTATTGTATATCAGTCATAAAGGTAATACCCTATTTGGCGTCCTAGTTTTCATATAATAAGAATTGGTTTTACCCGTGCACATACTTCTTGAAATTAATACCAACAGTTGAATTGCTCAAGAAAATTAGTAGCAGAGATAAATAGGAGCATACTCACCGTACATTGTACACTGGAGGCATTGCTGATTAAATACTTGAAAATAAAATGGATAGTGTAACCAAATGACTAAATTTGAGATCAACATCTAGTTGTTCAGCTTTGCTTTATTGGGGGAAGAAAATGTGATCTGCATTTGATCCATCCATGTTTTGAGCAGCATTCACTACTCTGGTTGCACCAAATCAAGACGAGCAGCACCAGATCTCTTGATTCAACCTCTTCGAGCTCTTCCTTACCAGCTGGAGTACGCCTACCTCATCCTCTTCCTTACGCCCCTCTGTTATCCAATATAGCCTCCTCTTCCTCTTTCAGCCTCCTACGAGGCTATCACTTACTCTTTCTCCATAACATGACCTACCATCTCCACTCAGAGCTAGTTGTCCTAACCAAGACAACAAGCATATGTCAGGAAATTCAGAGCTAGTTGTCCTAATTAAATGTGGACTGCTAATCTGAATTTGTGGAATATTGTGAAGGACTGAATGTCACTACATGTAATTGGATGTTCAACTTTATTTAGTAATGGTATTTCGCTTTCCCTGTTACTAGCTAGTTAGCCACAAAATTCAGGTATCCTTGATGTATGTTGTCACAATGTAATGGAAGTTGATGAAAAATTTGGCTCTGTTATTTTAACTGTGAGAAATATATGGGGAAAATATTATTGAATTGTGTATCTAAATTGTTACATTGAGACCCTATTTATAGACAATACATTGAAATCCTTTTCTAACTAGGATTCCTATTCCTATTCTTCTTCCTATTCTAAGTAGGAATATATATACATATTTCTATTCTAACACTCCCCCTCAAGCTGGTGCATACAAATCATATGTGGTAGCTTGTTACAGATGTAATTAATACGAGGACTTGTGAGGGACTTGGTGAAGATATCTGCAAGCTGATCATTTGACTTCACAAATTTCGTAACAATATCTCCTGAGAGTATCTTTTCTCTAACAAAGTGATAGTCAATCTCAATGTGCTTAGTCCTTTCATGAAACACTGGATTTGATGCAATATGAAGAGCTGCTTGATTGTCACACACAAGTTCCATCTGATCAATTTCGCCAAATTTTAGTTCTCCCAGCAACTGTTTGATCCAAACTAGCTCACAAGTTGCTGCCGCCATTGCTCGATATTCTGATTCTGCACTAGATCGAGCAACCACACTTTGTTTCTTTCTCTTCCAAGACACCAAATTACCTCCTACTAAAACACAATATCCGGATATCAAACGTCTATCAGAGGGTGATCCTGTCCAATCAGCGTCTGTATATCCAGTGATATGCTCATGACCTTGATCCTCATAGAGTAGTCCTTTACCAGGAGCTGACTTTATATATCGCAAGATACGAACAACTGCTTCCTAATGACTATTACAAGGAGAAGTCATAAACTGACTTACAACACTCATAGGAAAAGAGATGTCAGGTCTAGTTACTGTGAGCTAATTCAATTTTCCAACGAGCCGTCTATACCTTGCCTCTTCAAATTCCTTGAAAACATGCTCTGTTACTGATTTCCCAGATCTAATTCACAAACGTTTGGGACATCCGAGTCTATCCAAACTGCAAAAGTTGGTGTCTAGATTGTCTAGTTTATCCAAATTAGATTGTGAGTCGTGTCAACTTAGGAAACACACTCGTGCTACATTTTCACGTAGTACTGAGGGTCGTTCAGAGTCTATTTTTTCATTAGTTCATTTTGATATTTGGGGTCCTAGTAGAGTCAATTCCACCTTAGGATTTCGTTATTTTGTTAGTTTCATTGATGACTATTCAAGATGTACTTGGGTTTTCTTAATGAAAGATCGTTCTGAGTTATTTTCTATATTTAAAAGTTTCTTTGCTGAAATAAAAAAATCAATTTGGTGTTTCTATTCGTACTTTTCGTAGTGATAATGCCTTAGAATACTTATCCTCCCAATTTCAGGAGTTATGACTCACCGAGGCATTATTCACCAGACTACTTGTCCATACACCCCTCAACAAAACGGTGTAGCAGAAAGGAAAAATAGACATCTTATTGAGACTGCTCGTACTTTTCTCCTTGAATCCCATGTTCCACTGCGTTTTTGGGGAGATGCAGTTCTTACGTCTTGTTATTTAATAAATAGAATGCCCTCATCTTCTCTTCAAAATCATGTTCCACATTCCATACTGTTTCCTGAGTCACATCTCTATCCTATCCCCCTTCGTGTCTTTGGGAGCACATGCTTTGTTCATAACTTACCCCCAGGGAAAGATAAATTAGCCCCTCGTGCCCTCAAATGTGTCTTTCTTGGTTACTCTCGAGTTCAAAAAGGGTATCGTTGTTATTCACATGATCTTCATCGTTACCTTATGTCCACTGATGTTACATTCTTTGAATCTCAGCCTTACTATACGTCTTCTGATCATCCTGATGTTTCTATGGTCTTACCCATACCTCAGGTTTTACCTGTACTTGTGAATAAACAATATCAGACAAAAGTGATTTATTACCAGAGATATGATCAGAAGCCCCTGAGTCCATGACCCATGATCCATGATCCAAGAGTACTAGACTGTGACACACAAGCAAAAGAATTACCCGCAACAGAAACATTAGGTTGTGCAACTAAAACTACTTGTGGAGACGTTTGTTTATTTGCATGATACTGAAGGAACTCATCATATTCTGTCTGAGCAATATGAGCATTATTGGATGGTTGATTAAGTTGAGCACCATATGCTACTGGTGGAGATGTCTGTTTACTTGCGCGATTTCGAAGGAACTCATTATATTCCTTAAGAACAATAGGATCATAACTGGGTGGTGGACCATGAAAAATATAACATATATCACGAGTGTGTCCAGGTTTATGACAATGACTACACTTGGATCGAGGTTTTCCAAAACGCCCTCCCCCTCGCCGATTCTCCATAGACTGGTATGTACGCTTTTCTGTGGTTTGAGATGCAAGAATAGAGGAGTCAACAATGGGTGATGAAACTTCTTTGTGACTGGGAGTGCAGCAAGACGAAGCAGACGAGAGAATAATTCATCAATTGAGGGAATTGTAGGACTGGCTAGAATCTGGTCATGCACAGAGTTATGGTCAGTAGGAAGTCCAGCAAGTGTAAGAACTAGAAACAATGTATGCCTTTGCTCTTGTTGCTTTTTCCACGTTTGTAGTGATAGGCATCAACGTTTCAAATTCCTCTATGACTGCCTGTACTTGTCCCAAGTAAGTAGACATATCGGATTCTTGTTTCTTTAAGTTAGTCATCCGAGATATCACATCATAAAATTGAGATATGTCATTAGTGTATAAAGCATGTGCCTTTTTCCAAACTAAATAACATGTTTGGGATGGGCGAAACAAGGGCATCAACTTAGAATCAATAGAGCGTCAAAGGAGACTACATAATTGGGCATCCACTTTCTCCCATTGTGCTTTGGCTTTTGCACCTTCGTCACTAGACTTTGTCTTTTCATTTACAACGCAAGCATTGTTTGTTAAGTGATCGTGAACACCTTGACCTTTGCACCACAACTCAACTGAAGAAGCCCAAGCTAAATAGTTTGAACTTCCCATTAATGGTTCTGAAGTGATTGTAAGGCTTGAACTTCCAATCCCCGTATTTTTGGAGCCAAAAACATCACATCTGAAAGACATTTTTCGAAATTTGACTTGAAAAGAGTAAGAAACTCGATGGAAACTGCCGGAATCTACCCACTGTGGCCTGAAAAATCTGATTTCACCGGGAACTCGCCGAAAACTGCCTGAAAATCACCGGAACCCTAATTCCGGTGATCGGATCTAGAGAAAACTGAATGGGTTCTGGTCGGAAATACTGGGCGACCTCAACAGAAGAAAATAGCTTAAAAAAAGATGACCGGAGCAGCAGTCACGCGCCAACGCGTGAACAGATCTCATCGGAAAGCTTCCACCTCCGACCGGGGCGTGGGGGCGCGTGGGTTTTTTTTTTCCGGTGGATCTGATTGGGGTTCGGTCGCCTGAGCTTCCCGAGCCTCGTGATAGTGTTGTCTTTCGCACAACACCTTCAGAACGAAAGATGACACAAATCAGTCCCAACCATCGTCGCCAGAATTTGACACGATGACTTAAAATTTCTTACCAATGCTCTGATACCATGTCAGAAATATATGGGGAAAATATTATTGAATTGTGTATCTAAATTGTTACATTGAGACCCTATTTATAGACAATACATTGAAATCCTTTTCTAACTAGGATTCCTATTCCTATTCTTCTTCCTATTCTAAGTAGGAATATATATACATATTTCTATTCTAACATTAACAAAGCAAGGAATCAGGTCATTCATATATACTTAGGCTTGAGCTCATTAACTAGGTCCAATTTTTCTCCATTTGTTACACCTCCCCATTTTCAGCATTAATATGCTCAGCTAGCCTGATATTCTCTACTTCTTTTCCGTCTGTCTATTTATCACCTTCTGATGCACACAACTCTTAAGAGCTATGGCCTATGAAAGCATCATCACATTAATTAAACCGTGTTGAGCTTGTTTAGTTACAAGTTAGTACAGTCAAGAGCTCAGCTGTGAATATTCAACTAAAGCAATTCCCCCATATTTAGCTGAAATCTTGTGCCAAATGATCCAAGTATCTGATATTTCGTCTTGCCTTCTTACTGTATATCATTATTCTGTATGTAAAGGTCAAGTCAATAGATAAATTGATGTGATTTTCGTGAACTTGTTATAGAATGAATGGAATTGTTCAGCTAAATGACGTCTTGAGAAATGTCATGTTCGTGTTCTTGAGGTGTTGGATCGTTCTGTACACTCGAAAGTCACTTCATTGAACTTGAACTCTACCATATATCATTCAAGTGATAAATGGAAGAATCCAATTTCCTTCGATCTTATTTGCCTTACATCGGGCGTAAGAGCAAGGAAGTGTCAATGTCCAATCCCCCAGATGAGCCTTCTGTCTGATTCTATCAAAATAATAAGTACACTACTAATTTTGAATGCAAGTGTTGAAAATGTGGACATTATTTTCCTATTTCATCATCTTAGCTAGCCAAAGTCGGAGTCAAGATTTGAACTTTATGGTTTTAAATTTAATTTGTGTAGTCGGACTCTTAATTAGGTACCGACTTAAGGGGTGCAATGTATAATGAATGATGCACCCCTTTTTGACTTTATGAAAGAATAAACAATATTCAACTCCGATGGTGCCTTAAAAATAGTGTTGGATGATTAGATAATTGTAGAGTTTTGACTTCCATGTAATACTTTAATATTTGTTGTTCCTGAAACTAATAATGCAGGGTGCTGCAAACTGTAAAATGCCTTTTTTAGACCAAAAATGAAGGTTGCCTGCACGTTTCTTTGTCTGGTACATGTTATAGCAGCTGCATATATATATATATATATATATATATAGAACAGCTATTCATTAGTCGTAATGTACATGCAAATAATAAGTCATGGGGAACTGCATTAACATAAGGAAAGAAAGAGTTCGGAGTTTCGAGGAAGAAGACAAATTGCTGGAGAAAACGTCCATTTTCTCCCAGCAAATGCAGAAGCTGACTTCTGCGGAGATTTATGATCTCCGTGATAGTTGTAAGAACCAGAGAGTCAAGATTGTATTGACGAAAGAACAGTTGGAGATCTTTTTGAACAATGTTAAAGATCTCCAATCTGGAAAAATCGTTCGATCCTTCAAGGGAAAGAGAAGAAGAAGAGTAGTAGGTAAGAAATGGAGGCCATGCTTAGATACAATTCCAGAGTTGTAGAGTTATTAGAGAAAGTTCATAAGAATATTTTGTGTAGGTGCAAAACCAACACCATTTTTCCCCATTCTGACATTGTACATGAAAAAAATGAACATATTGGAGGGAGGTGACATCAAGAAATGTCAGTATGAGCTTACTCACATTGTCCATATCAAGCCAGATAAAGAAGGGTTGCGGTTGACTGGCAGCTAGCTTAAAACTAGCCAATTAACGATGAATCATCACATTATATTTATGCCTGTTGAAAATATTGAGAGCTTTTAGTAGTTTTCTCGTTTATTTATTTGGTGAGGATTCATATAGTCAATCTCAACTTCTTTGTGAATGAGACATTGTTATTGTTATAAGGGAGATATCAAGAAGGGTGGCCATTTTTACCTGCCATCCCAGAGTTTAATTATCAGGGCTATAACTTATAAGATACAAAGCTTCACATTCTCCTATTGTTTTCTAACTCAATTATAAGCCCAAAATGAAATGTATGTTTCTTGATTGTAGCATTGTACATGAACAAAAGAAATAATACATTTCTGAAACTTGAATACATGTATTTCACTCTCATTTTCGAATAGTTACTGCTTATCAAAGAAGGATATAGGCAAAACGAATCAACGAGAGATAATAAGAACATGAATCACTCTCCAAAATATGATTGAATTAGTTCCTCACTTCACAAATTAATCACAACTTTATTCTGTAGCTACTCAACTCAATTGCATTTTGTATATACAAGTATTTTGTAAGAATATATCACACTGATGAACAAAGGGATCTGATTGATCTTTTTCTACCAACGTATGTATCTTCTTCATTATGTTTTGACCCTGATGGACCTGCAGAACAAATGAAGTAAGATATTTGGATGAGTTATTTGATCTCTACATAGAAAGTGTAAAAAAGAAGAGAGGAAATGCAGACCTTGTTAATGAGTTTCTGCTTCTTGCATTGTCATCTGTCTTCGTCGATGATACTGAATCTTTCTCTCTTATAGCTGATTCTCTCTTCATTTTTCTAGATTCAACTTCTATGGCTTTGATTAATGTCTCAATCTTCTTCATTAGCATCTGGAAAACATACAAAATTTTTTTTTGAAAGGAATTGTGATATTTCTGTTATGTATTTGATGGTGAAAGGGCATGATAGTTTACCTTGATTTCTTCATCTTTAGCATTCAAAGCAGACTCTTTTGTCTCACAGAATTTCCTCAAACAAAGTACCTCTTTCTGAAGCATATCGTACAAAAGTCCTGATACCATATCGTTGTCATTGCTCTCGTTGCTTCCAGTGTTCTTATTATCTTCATGGTCACCAACCCTGTTCTTGATATTCTGTTTATCTGTCATTTCCTTGCTATAAATGTGCCCGTTAGAATTTTCTTTGATTTCTGCATTTTCCTTTTCAGCAACCTTATTTCGAGAAGCCCACAGGCTCTTCTTCACCAAGCTATCTCCCGAGCCTTCCTTGTTGAATTGCTTCGAAGCATCATCCCTTCTGTTCTCTGACCTTTTGTTGATGGTAGATGCCCTTGGTTGAGACGTTGATCTCCTTTTCAATCCAGCATTGCTCGACAATAAACTAAACAAATGATTAGTCTTTTGAGGTTTTGGCGATCCATTAGGAATGACAGAGACACTTGTTACTTGCTTTAGCCCTTCTTCCAAAGTCCTAAGCCTCAATTTTAGCTTGTCCTACAGGCATATGTTTAACAGATGAGATACCAAAATATCAGAATATACAGTCATACCTCTCTATAACAACCATATTTTCTGTGGAACCGATCTTTCATGTTATGTTATAAATGTTCTCTGTAACAAAATTTCACAATAGCAGCCGGAAAGTATCATTGACAAACGATGCTGTTATAGAGAGGTTTGACTGTATATGTAAAAACAAGATCTCACCTTGATTTGTGCTTCAGCCTTAGCAGTTCTCTCTGATATCACGAGCTTGTTTCTTAGTCGTTGCATCTCCGCCTACAATCCAAATACACAAAGTTACTCAAAGAAATTGACTAGTTAAGTATGATAACTCATTTGATCAGACTTATTAGCATATTGTTCTAGTGACCTGCAAAAGTTTTCTCTCTTCTAGCCATTGTTTAACAGGCATGACTTTGTCATTCTCATCTTTCCACTCGTTTGCCACGACTGTTGCTACTCGATTTGCTGAAATTTTGAGTCTTGCTAGTTCCCTTTCCAATGTCCTCTTCTCCTCCTACATGTTCATGAAAAGCTCCAATCAGTTTATCAAAGAGTAATTAAGTTCTGTTACTTTAATGGATTGTTTTCGCGGTTTATCTTACTTGTAGTTCAGAAATTTGTCTTTGACAGTCGCGAATCTTGTTAGCAGCTGCTCCTCCAGCAAGAATTGCCTCTTCAAGCTCTTTAATAGTTTGGGTAAGCCTTTCAACTTCTAAAATCTTTTGACGGTTCGTCTTATCAAGTATTTTGTGTTCCTCCTGCATGCAGATGAGGAGCAATTCATGTTTATACTATCTATGTTGTTCAAACTCTCCAAAAATGTTGCTGCATCCGTGACGGATCCTCCAAAAATGTACTATTGTTGGAGGATCCAGCACAACTCATCAACATTTTTGAAGAGTCCGAGCAACACAACTTGTTATAGTCTGGTTTCGTAACTCATACCTGACAGATTTCAATTTGTCTTCTCAGCTCAAAGTTGTGATTCTGAACTTCTTCAACTATTAGTGCTCTTTCTAAAGCACTTTTTAGTATCCTTTCTGCTTCTAACAATGCTGCTTCTTTTGACTTGTTTTGTCTTTCCAAAGCCCTTGTATCTTCCTGTAATGCTGCAATCTGAAAAAGATTAAAAAAAAAAAAACAAGTTAATTGGTGTACATAACAAAAATGAAATTTTAACATACTGTCAAACCTCTCTATAACAACTTCATGTGTTCGGATATTTTTTGATTGATATAGGCATATAACGAATTGATGTTATAGGGAACGTATGATATAACATAACATGAAAAATCAATTCTAAAGAAAACTTGACCGTTATAGTGAAATGTTGTGTTATAGAGAGTTTTGACTGTACGTATATACATTACCTCATTCTTATACATCTTAATCTCTGCTTCAAGAGGAGCAATAATGGACTCGATAGGAGGCGAATCGTGGTCCTTCTGGTCTGCATACACTCTTCTAAGAGTTGATTCAGCAGCATATTGTGCAGCCAGAGCTTCTTTCTTCTCATTACTGAGATTATTGATATCAAGATTCTGCAATATTTGTTCAGGACCAAAAACAATTTAGGACTTCTTTTAGTATATACCTATGTTACTCGGACTCTCCAAAATTATTGTCGTACTTGTGTCAGATCCTTAAAAGATACACTACACTTGAAGGATCCAACACACACTCGTCTACATTTTTAAAGAGTCCGAGCAACATAGATAAAATACTGCTTTCTGAGCTAGACTAAGGAAAATAAATAAAATGACAAACCTTTTGTTCAAGAAGATTTTCACTTATTTTCATTTTTTCTTCCAGTCTTTGAACATTACTTCCAAGCTGTAAAAAAAAATTTGGAATTGGATTATCAAGTAATTTTTGGTAATTTCAAGGATATTAAATAATTATGCAGTTTCATATAGCTTTGTAATTTTATTGTTATATCAAATAAAGTTTAATAATCATACGTGAAATTAATCGTTAAGTACCTACCTCTTCAAGTGCCTTATCTTTGAGAGTGTCTGTTGCTTTCAAAGCCTTTATTTCACTTTGAGCTGCTCCAAGTTCTCTATCTTTCTCTGAAAAATATATTCAAAATCAAGAATTAAAAGTAATTAACAACTAATTGTAGTTATACAAATTTCTGTACATGTAATATATGCATCACAAATGTTACAAAAAGAATAATTGTTAAAAATCAATTACATGAAAATGAAAGATTACCTAAGTCACAGGAAACTAGAGTTGAATAAACCTCTTCTTGCAACTAAATTAAAAATACTTTTAACTTATATATACCGACTATGTAAATTACATCATTCTTATATATATGTTATAATTGGTAGTAATTTATTTTATTTACGAAATCATAGTCCCACTTTTATGAAGAGTAATCTATATATACATACATATCTTTTGATTGATCTGATAATATAAAATTTTCTTTGTTAATTTCCCGATGCAATATAAATTAACCAATTTTTTTTAAAAAAAAACATATATTCTTTGTCGCCTACATCTTTCGTTACGTTATCTGACCGCACCGATTCCCTAAATATATGCATATTTTCATAATTGTACGTATTTTAACGTTATATTATGAAAAATGTGTTTAAAAACTAAATTATAAAATGAGAATAGTAGATGTAAATATAGAGAATAAAAATGCAATATTTTCATATCGCTCCCTAGGCCTCGTCTCATAAAAGAGAAGATCAAGATTAATTAAAAAGAAAAATAAGTATGCCTTAACAGAAAACAAGTTGAGAAAACAAGTTGAAGTCAGTTATATGAATCGTATTCATTCAAAAGAATAAAAAAAAAGAAAAGAGAGAAGATCAAGACACGCTCGTTCGACAAATGCAAGATTGAAGGTTGTAAAAACACAATGGAAATCACGAGTGATCATGTTCAAATGTTATTAGCTAAGTCTGAATAAACAAGGTTATTCAGTATCTTTACTTGTGGAGATTAAAACAAACCGTCAAAAAAATAGTCGAGGGATGCACAATAATAAGTTTTTGGTAAGAAAAAGGAAGAAATGAAATTACCTTTGAGTTGGTTGTGCAAACTATTAAGTTCAAAGATAACAGCATCAGTATGATGGCCAACAAAATAATGTTCATCTCCAAATTCATTAAACCCTACCATATTTCTTGTTATTTTTCTGTCTTCTATAAGTGAAAAATATTATTGGCTTAAGGAAAGAAAGTAATTATATATATGGAGAGACTTTATATTATATAAAGTGTTAGAAGAATGAAAGTTATTTAAAAGAGTTTCATTACTTATAAGCAAAATTGGCCGCAAAAAGTGGATTATATTATACAAAGAGAACAACTCTTTCTATGAAGCAAACAAACTCTCTAGAAAATAACAACAAATTATAGCCGGCTCAGCCGGTTTTTTTAGAAAACTAATATACCGCAGACCTAGAATACGAGTTACGAGTTGAAGGTTTAACCAAATTCAGTAATTTCAACATTGTGTTTCTGTTAAAAAATTTATCAAGCTTGTACAAACTATTAATTTAGAACTTAGTCGCTTAATATGGCTAAATTCACGAATCTATATACTTCAAATCCTAACTTCGACTCTAACATGTGCCGAATTTATTTTTAATTTTATATTTTTGAAACATTCCAATAATTTTTTCTCTCTTTTAACAAACAACTCCATTACTAAAAATAAAGCTAGACGACCGATTCTTAAAGTTTGTATTTTTATATAGTATGATATATTGTTATGAAATGTTCATGAAGATTGTCTTTTATATTGAACCAAAAATAAATAAATGGAGAGAGCGCTAGCTAGGTGGCATTTTATAATTAGAAAATATAGTCAAATCAAAGTAAAAAATAAGAAAGACAATTGCTATTAGCTAGAGAAGAAAAAGTTAAGTTTTCCTACCCTTGTAAGTTGTATGGAGAATCTGCCTTGTGAAGTTTTCCTTAAGCAGTAGAGAAGTGGTAGGTGACCAAGTCTCATATATATAGCTAGCCCCATATTTTTAAAATAAATAAATGATAATAATGAGTTTCGGATTTTGAGCTATGAAAATGAAAAATCTCGTAAGCACGACTTCCTCTTTGATGATCTTTAAGCCACACAAATCTGAATTAGTCTGAACAGTGAATTTCAAATATCAGATAATTAATAATAAGAGTTGGGTAGAGTGCTCGTTATTTAGGGTAGGTTGGGGGTGAGTAGAAGAGTAAGAAGTATAACTTGGATTAGCTATTATGACTTCCTTGATAAAACCTCTTACTTAACACTAAGCAATTGCTTGAGCGTTAAACACTCCTTAAAACATTGGTTTTTGGTGAACTTAATAACAAGTACTCATTGGTAAAACACCAATAAAATGAGGTATTGATGACATGAAATTGGGGGGGGAAATGGTTCAAACATGAGAAGTGGCTTAAAAGTATAATAAAAATTTATTCCAAGTTTGAGGAATTAATCAAAATTCTTTATTGAAAGATTAACCCCTAGCTCATCTTTGCTTTTAATTTAAGTATATATAGATATGAATGATCTAATCGAAAAATAACAATAATAACATATTCAGTGTAGTCTTACAAGTAAGATTTGAAGAGAATAGGATGTACGAATACCTTAATTATCCCTATCTTTGTAAGATAGAGAGACTTTCTCTGATAGACTCGCAACTCCAAAACAATGAAATCAAAACAGAATTAAAAAGAAAATAATTTTGTGCTTAGTTGGATGACACTTGCCATATAATGGCGTTTTTCTAATTATACATGATTTATTTTGGTAAGACGACAAAGGGAAGACTCCTTTTGCCTACTTCACTTGGAATAAAAATAATGAATTACAAGACAAATATAGATATGTGGTATCTAAATAGTCAAAATATTTGTTGATTGAAATGTTTAAAATTAAAATAGCAATAAGATTCAATATATTCAAAGGGGGATTAATTGAATAAGGAATTGATGTGATTAACTTTATAAGTTAGTACATCCATTTGTCTTAATGGAAGAAAGATTAATGTTTATGAAAGTGACATCAAATGTGGTCACAAACTAATCCGTGAAGGTTATTATTTTTAATTTATAAAATGTTTGGATAATTTTGTTGAGTAGGTGAATTGTGATAAGATAGTGATTGTTATCTTTACTTGCTAATAATCTAATTTAATTTGTTTCATTTTCCCCTCCATTTCTATCAAATACCATTGATGTATTTTTGGTTATAATAAATTTAGTGTTTGTTTGGTTATCACTTATCAGGATAAGAATATTGATCCCCATATAATACTATTAAGAACTATATTATCCTATATATGGTTACAAATATTAGCTAACATAGATAAAGTTTATAACGTCTTAGAATTATTTATCACATATATAATATATGGTAGTAATTTCATTATATTATAATATAGAGTTCCTAATTCGTATACATAGAAGATTATCTTATTCATTTGTTCAAAATTGTCTTGGAAATTAATGATTGTGTTGTTTATTTAAATTCTATTATTATGACCTCTATCACTAATGAAATTATTTCTTTGTTACTAATTAATCTTGTAGAATATATGTAGCAATGCCACATTTCCCTCCAATATAAGTACATCGTTTTCTTACTAAATCCCCATTAAATAGAGTTTAGACTAACACAACAATAAGGGCAGCATTATTAATTTGTAGTAGGTGTTGATGTGTGTATGTCTTTTAATGTCTCAAGTCGTAATAGATTGAAATACTCATTGACGTTTTTATAGAATTCAAACTGATAACTTGTTAACCGTTGATATATCATATATTTTTAATTTGTATAATCCTCTTGAATTGTTGTTTATACTCTGTCTGAAACAAATGACTTTACTTTTACAATTTACCATTGCAGGTTCATCCGAACCCTCTACTTTTGACACAAAATATAAATTTAATTCATCCAACAAACAATGTATCCTAGCTTATAGTAATGAAATAGTTATCCAAAATATTTTTCATTTTTTTTTTTAATAAAAGAAAATGTTGGATCAATTTTGCCAATCATAGGACTAGCTCTGTTTCCAGCCCAACTATTCCCCTCTCCCAAAAAGCCCAAATAAAATCAGCCCATAGCTACTTTTGAGGCTTTTTCCCAAAATATTACTCCATTTTATCGTCTAACGCTTGTAATAATTTACAAAAACATGAAGTAGATTGATAGTTATGGACTTTCGACTTTCGTTTGAGTAAACCTTGAAGATCAAAAAATCAAAATTATGTCCTTTAAATAAAACAACGTTAAAAGTTGATGACCATCGACTTTAAAGGGTATTATTGTAAATCACATAAATCGAAGACCCATATTTGACCTTGGAGATTTGTGTTTATCAGACTTTACTCATGACCACAATTAATTAACTCCCAATTTCAGTTCAGGTTTGCCAAATGTTGTTCAATCTCTGACTTTTGGCCTCTCAACTTTTATCACAAATTAAATATTTTTTCTAAAAAAAAATTCTTCGTTTAATAGACGGTGTTTGAAATTAATATTGATAATATGACATAATAATTTCAATGTATCGTAATATGAAACAAAAATAGCTTAAGCGAATCACAAATAACTTACATATCACTAAACAACAACAATCTTTAGCTAATCCTATGAATATAGTTTTACATTTAGAGATTATTAAATGTCTAATTCACATGTTATTTTATGACTAGGAATGTTTTCAGGCAGTAATTAAATTGAAGTATTAATTACAATAAATATAGTTGTAAATATCAGGCATTGGGTTCATTATTCGATGTGACTAAATTTTCTGGACTCCAACTGCTACTTTAATAGCAGTGTTAATTAATGAATTAATTTTCACAACGTTTCCCATAAACTAAGTATTGAAAATGATGTATTTGAATATAAGTATTCACATTGACAATATATAGTTCAGTATGCTAAAAATAATTGTTCAATTTGAAATACTAAGTGATAATTTATCATTTTGTGTCTACTTATTTCTCAATATTTAGATAATTTTTAATTAATAGAAATAATATTATAAAATTATCTTTTTATTTATTATTTCTCATGAAGAAGCGTTTCAAATCAACCATGAATAAATAAAAATAAAAGAAAGGAGTATAAGTTAATTTATAGACTTAAGGCAAACCTATCTATTAATTAAATCAATAAAAAATTTTAAAAAAAAATAGGAAAGGGAATAGAGGCATATGCATACCATACTTCATTAGTTATGGTATCAGATAATTAATTTCTTATCTTATCAAAGTGCAAATTGGCGTAGTAATAAATAAAAGGGAAATAGTAAGAGTCATATACATTATGGATGAAATGGAAAAGACAGTGACACTTGAATTACCTCTGCATTTATAGTTATGTTGTTTAAGATTCTTTAAAAATATTGATAGATTATATGGATTTGACTTTTCAAAAATATCAATAAATACGCATCGAATTAATAATGCACATATTTTTGGAGGTTCTATAACTCTTGAATTGGATTTAATTTCTTTTACTTTTAAATTTCATTTACAATTAAATATTATCATATTTGAGACAAAAAAATAATTAATTAAACGCAAGTCATTAGTTCCTAGACATATATATAGGGAGCAGGCAGTGAAATGAAAGGTGGTCACTATAGTCACAGCCTAGTTACTGGAAAATGTAGGTAACTATAATTATTAGTATTATTTATCTATTTTTACTTGTTCAATATTATTCAACGCACATTTTTTATACAAAAAAAACTGAGGATAATTTTACTATATTAACTTTGAGTATAATAACTAAATTCAACATTTTAAAAAAAGGAGTAGTACTTAATATTAAAATAAAATAAAAATAGAATAATAAATTGTCTCTTAATTTTCCGAAATAAAATTAAATATTTGATCCCTTTGAATGACAAGTACGTGTTAGAAAAGCCCATAAATCCACTAGCTCTTATACCAATATATGTATCATTAATATACATCAACTTTTTTTCACTATAAATTCTCCTACCCCTCTATATGTTTTGTACCATCAACCTAATTTTGGATTTTATAAGGAGTACTACTTTTATCTCTCTATTTTTTTACTTCAAAAATTTCCATATTAAGTTTTCATTCAATCTATATGTCATATGGTTCATTTTTTATTTTTTTTGCAGTTTCATTACTTTGAAGAATACATTCAAGTGCTGAAATATTCAATGACAATGAAGAGCTTTTTCATATTCTATGTTGTTTTGTTGCTTGTCTCATTCTCTGGTATATTCATAATTTGTACTTATATCTACATTAACATGTTCAATATAATTTTACAAGTAGAGTCTGGGGTGAATATGATGTAGACTCTACATTTGTTGTGGTAAATAGGCTGATTTTGGTAGATCATCGACTCAATAGAAGTATAATCAAATATCATTTGAATATTTCCTTCCCCCATCATTATTATTATTGGACTTAATGTTATGCAGAGAGTGTTGCTTATACATGCAAATAGTTTTTAAGTTTTGAATAGTCTCAATTTCATAATTTTTAAATGAATGTTTGGTTTGGCTGCATGTGATCAGACCAACACGTATTATTTTCAGGGGAAATTAATTGAGTTCAAACTTATACTAGTTAATTATCATGTTTTGGTTATTAAATTTAATCTACTTGCATGCATATATATAGCCAACTATTTTCTAGTATGTTCATCTCTGTCTTCTTTTTTTTCGGTTTAATCCTTTCCAATTTTATAATATACCATAGGTACTATGTACAATACCTTTCATGTAATGTATGCATAGTGAGTCGTGAGAACTTAGTATATCAGACTGTCTCTTTTTAGTTTTGAAACAAGTGATGTTTATCTTTTGATTGTGCAGTTGTACACATTAATAATGCTTTGGAACTAGCTCATGAAAAAAATGGTGCTGGCCTAAACTACACTGTCAATCCTGCTAGGAAGTTACTACAACTACCTGGTAATTCTTTTTTCAATGTACAAAAAGGTGTTCGACTGATCACCCTTCACGTGTACTTTCTTTGTCAAAAATTGAATGAATAGATTTTCTTTTGTTTATTTAGATATTGGTGAAGGTGATGGTATTGGCTATATTGGTGATGGTAATGACAATGATGGCAATGTTGGTGGTGATGATGGTACTGGTGGCTTTGTTGGTAATGGTGGCGATGGTAATAGTACTGGTGGTGATGGATCAGAAAACAGAATAGGGGAAGGTACTTGTTCAAATAAATTCATTCAAGTGAACCAAGGTCCATCAGCATCACTTCCAAGTGGTATACCAACGTATACTGTTATCGTCTTAAACGCGTGTTTCTCAGGAAGTTGTAGTATTTCTAACATTCACTTGAGTTGTGGTTGGTTCAGTTCAGCAAGGCTTATTAATCCAAAGATTTTCAGAAGACTAAACTATAATGACTGCCTTGTCAATGATGGACAACCTCTCACTGCTGGACAATCTCTTACTTTCTCATATGCTAATACTTTTCCATATAAACTTGCTGTTTCTTCTATTGTCTGCTAAGTCAGATAGTTTGTAAAAATCTATCTTCTTTTGGGAAGTTTTAGTAGTCTTAACTTGTCTATGGTGTTGCTAATATCTTAATGGCACAATGCAAATAATATCTCTTTCTATTTTGTTATTACTGTTCTGTTTCAGCAAGAATGTCTTTTGTAGTGTGTCATCTATCCTATTCGTGATGACTGTAAAGTTGTCTCTGCCTGACCTATATGATAAGAATTCAAGCCATTGAAACAACTGTCACAAATGTATACCTTGATTATGTGTAAACAACACATCAATCTAAAACAATTGTGGTTGACTATATGAATCCTTACTGATCATCTCTTTCATTTATGGACACCACTAACATAATTATAGAAGCTGTAATCTGTAAATAGGGAAACATATCAAACTGAAATTAAACTAACAAAACACTAAAATTAAGAAAGTACAGACAGATCAAAATAAGTTGAAGGCAAATTATATTACTAATTGAATTCAAGCATAAACATACAAGGAAAATCCCTCTTGGCCAGCTTTCGCGCAACTTAACTAGTTCCATACGATAGATGCCATCTCCCACCATACCAGGTAACTGTGTCCACTTTATGTATTAACAAAATTGAAATCTAATAGTTATAATCATAACTAAAATCAGTAACACCAACCATAGCAGACACCACTTGAGAAACAATATAAAAACTGCCTCCCATTATAGTCAAAATCAAAATTGCAGAAATGGGGTTCTTCAAAAGTTCATAAATAGGCTGAAAAACAGCCCAAAGAACTCCAGTACTAACTGTCAATGCATAAAGACCATATCTTCTCATATTTTCCCAAAATTCCTCCATTAATGGACCTTCAGGACCCAAAGCTAATGCCTGATTTTTATCATCAAAACCCATTAAAAACAACACTACACCAACAGAAACAGCTCCCAATACCAAAAGATTTGATCTTTCCTTAGAAATTTCACTTCCTGATAATTTCTTGGATTTGGGCAAAATTTCTAGAGCTAGTGGTTTCACTATGCTTCTTTTTTCTGAAGCTACCTGGTAAATTTCTCTTTTCCCATATGGGAATCTTGAATTTTTAATGGGTGATTTGTGCTTGAGTTGAATGAGTAATGGAAGATTACAGTGTTGAAAATGGAGTTGAAGTTTCATTTTTTTTTTTGAGAGAGAGATAGAGCAATGAAAGGTTGTGATTTTAGTTTGTTTCAATTTTTGCAATTTATACCTTATCTTCTTCCCTTTATTATCTTTATGAAAAATGGGCTTTTTCTCAACCAAACAGATTGATTTCAAGGCCCAATTATACATCTTTGTAGGACTAGCACATATTGTCAAAACTCAAAAGGGAGAAAAATGAGATCTTTGCACGAATAGCCGGACAAATTTATTATTTATTTTTACTATCCAGTATATATAGATTATATATGATCGTATAAATACTATACATGTATTATACATTTGACGACTATTTTTAGTTTAATTAGTTAGGTGGACAACTGTTTAGTTTAGTTCTTCAAAAATTAAGCACACTTCACTTGAAGCCTGGTTGAGGTTTTTTTGTTTAACCATTTGATATTCAATAAATTATGCCTCTCTTCCAAGTAAATTAAAGTCTAGCATTTATGTTCTTATTAACCATATTACTCAATTTAAACTTAATTGTTTTCTTAGTTTCATACTCCCTCTGTCCCTAGTTACTTGTCCACTTTTAAATTGACACACATATTAAGAAAATAATTAATGACATAGTGACTTTACCATTTTAGCCTTATTAATTATGAAGTGGATGAAAAGTTCTACATTTTTCAAAGTAATTAGTTATTTGATATAGGGTATAATAGGTTAAAAAAATTTGTCCTTTCTTGATTTGTCAAAATGGACAAGTAATTAGGGACAACTATAAAAGGAAAAGTGGACAAGTAATTAGAGACATAGGAAGTATTATTTGACTCATATTGTATTGCCACAATTCTTTAACAAATTTTTTATTAGAAATATATTTTACTAAACTAACTTTATTAATGATACTTTTAGGGCTGCGTATCGTTCGGTTCGGTTTTGAAGTTTATCGGTTTGGCTTATTGATTATCGGTTGTAGAGATGCTAAACCGTTATAGAACCGTTAAGATATCGACTTATCGGTTATTGATTTATCGGCTATTGATCGTTATTGGTTCGGTTATCGATTTAACTATTGAGATTTGACACAAAGAAAATCATTGAAAATCACTTAGAAACAAGGGGACAAACCAAATGAACCATGCACATGAGTTCATAAGTTACATCTTGCTCAAAAGCAAACACTTTAATATTGTAGAATAACCAAGAGTTTGAGACAACAAAAAATAAAAGTAGGAAACCAAACTCTAAGTCAAGGATTTTATATACAAAATGGTATAAATATAATTATTTAACTTACTATCGAGTTATCGGTTAACCCACTAAGAAAAAACCTCAAACCGTTAAGAACCGATAATTCGATAACAAAGAAATCAAAACCGTTATCAAAACCATTAAACCAATAACTCATTATTGATAAACCAATAACTTTTTTTCGGTTCGAATTATCGGTTTCGGTTCAATTTCGAACGGCCCTAGATACTTTCAAACTTTTAATTTGACTATTACTATTTTACAAAGTTATTTAATTCCAAGGATCTAAAGTTAAAAATATAATAAAACTGTTTTGATTTTTAAATTGGACAAATAAATAAAATATTTATTTTTATCACAGGCCAAATGATATGAAACTAGGGGAGTAATAAATTTTTAAAATTGAATTTCAATAGTAGTAGTATTTAAGAGTTCATTTTTATTAGAATTCATAAAAAAATAAAAAATAAATATTTTTCTGAATTTTGTGTTTTTTTAGTATAGAGACCAAAACTCAAAACCTTTGAATTTTGTGTTTCTTCAGTCTTGTTGCTGCCACCATATTTCACAAAATCTCAAAAGGCTCAACCTTTTGCTTGTGTTGGCAACAATGGGGCATTTGGCTTTTTCTCCCCTTCTCCTTCTTCTTTTATTCTTCTTTTACTCTTTACTCTTATCTTTTTCCCTAACCGTCGCCCCTTGTACAACAAAAAAACCCAATTCAGTATTCTATGGCTTTTCTTTCCACCTCTGTTTCTTCCTAAAGCAACAATCTTTTACTATTTTTGAGGTGAGTTACTAGTTACGTGCTTAGTTTGTTTTCTTGAATTCTGGGTTCTTGCCTTTTTTGTTCCTTTTCGAACCCTATGCTATTTGTTGCAAGTATGATCACTTCATGTGCTGGTTTAATGTTGTATGTTTTTGTTATGGTACATGGTTGTTCTTTGAAAATCAGCAAACCCCATTTCGTTTTTCACCATGTTTGGGTGAATTTGGTCTTTGGTTAGTAATCTTGAGAAAAAAGATCTCTTCTTTGTAGCTGTTGTATTTGAGAGTTTTCTGTAATTAGGTCAGTTTATCTTTGGATTAAGCAAAATTCTCTCTCTGTTTCATTTGGGGTTGTGGTTTGATGCTGTTTTCATTGTTTATATGATCATCAGGAGCTAATTGTTGGGGAAAAAAAATCTCTTCTCTATAGCTGTGTTGTATTTGAGAGTTTTCTGGAATAGGGACAATTTATCTTTGGATTAAGCAAAATTCTGACTGTGTTCCATTTGGGTTGTGGTTTGATGCTGTCTTTTCATTGTTTATATGGTCATCATGAGCTAATTGTTGGGAAAAAATCTCTTCTTTATAGCTGTGTTGTATTTGGGAGTTTTCTGGAATAAGGGCAGTTTATCTTTGGATTAAGCAAAATTCTGACTGTGTTCCATTTGGGGTTGTGGTTTGATACTGTTTTTTCATTGTTTATATGGTAATCAGGAGGTAATGTTGGAAAAAAAAATCTCTTCTCTGTGTCTGAGAACTAAGGAGGATTAGTTTGCTCCATGTCTTTTGCTGTCCGTTTATATTAGTAGTCATACTATTGCCCCTATAGTTTCTTGTCCTTCGATTTCTGTTACGATCTGTTGTTCCTTGTACCTTGATTATCATGTTGTTTCTGTAGTCATGTTTTGTTACTATCTGTTGCTGTTGTTGTTACTGATGATGTTGTTATTATCTATTGTTTTTTGTACTTCTGTTACTTCTTGTTCAGGACTGCTTTGGATTATTTTTCCAAAATGATTGTTACCTAAAAATGATTTTTTGTGTTTGTGGATGAGGGTGTTTAAGAGCTGGGCTGTTTTTTGATTAATCCGAACTGTTTCTCTATGGCATCAGGATGTATACAAATAATCATGTATTTATTTCGTGGGAAGAGCGCGCTGTTTCTCAGGGGAAGGACCATCATGTTGTGCACTACTACTTGAAGGATTCATCAGGGGAGATGATCCTTGTTGGGGTGAGTACTGAAAGAAGTGCAAGGCACATGGTATTTGTTATCTCAGAGGATTATTTGGATGCTTTTGGGCATACAAGTAGCATTAATTCTGGAACAAAGTGGCGTGTAAAATGAGATATAGTGGAACAACTGATGTTTTTGATTTCAAAGCATCACAAATCACCACCTATTTCAAGTATGTATAATCATGTAGCAGTCTAAGGTTTCAGTTACATGAGATTTGAAGTATTTGTTTGCGTACATTTCTAGTATCTATTATTTCTGAAGAAGTTGATTGTAGATTCTTGGCTTCTTGTTACACACAATCAATTTAGAGACGGCAGATGTCTTATATGTCTAAAAGCAACAATGTTCAAGTTCTGTGAATATCCAAACTTTATCAATGTGATGGATTAATATCAGTCTCACTTTTTGTGTACTATTCATTGGTTTACAGTGCTTTGCTAATCAATAAGAAGATGAAAAAAAAATCCCCATTTTGATGAGTTTGTAGATGAAAGATCTTTTGCTTTCACAGGGAAGAAACTAAATTTTGTTGCGATTATTGTTTCCCTAAAGAAGCCTCCCTCCCGTGGGTTTTGGGGAGGGAGCAGTGGGAGATGGTGAAAAGTTATTCCCAGTTCCATTTTTATTTCGAGATTTTTGTTCCCGACTTCAGTTTTCCAGGCACAAGCTGAATTTTCAATTTAGTTGTGCATCTGGATTTAGCCTAGACTGACTCGAGACAAAGATTCCTTACAACTCGCACCAATAGCGGCACTAAACGTCCGGAGATTGATTGAAAAATCAGGTCCAGCTGAACCTCTCCCCCCCTAACCGCCTATCTACTCGTGTTTGTAGCTCGATCGGAGGTCAAGACTGTGGTCCGACGAAAAAATAAAAGTCATCTATATCAAGTGATACATGAATTGCTCAGTAGTGTGTACTGATGGTAGTTCTTTGTATCCCCGAGATGAATAATCCTTGTTTGAAGAATGAATGAGAAGTTATCCTTCTAAGTAATTACTTCATTATGTTTTGTTTTTACAAGGAAAGTATAATTTGTGCTCCTTGTTTTAACCACAGTTGCCTGTGTGTTGTTGTTCTTGAAAAACGTGCATTGCACAAGTTTGTGGTTTAGTACAATATTTTGAGAATGAGGCCTTTTTTTTGGCTGATTCAAACATTATAAGTCGTTCAATCCTAAAGTCTAAATTACTATGTGTTTTGGTCTTCAGTTGTTCCGTTTAATTGTTGAAACTCGTAAGTTAATATAGAACAGTATTATGAACAATCTCGTGACATCTTAGCATTAACTACCAGTATATATTAAAGTTGCACCATAACAGTGCAAAAAGACGTTACAAAATCCAAACCAAGCTTAGGCTATTGCTTCACAAGGATACTATGATATCAACCAATGTTTCAACCTCCTCAGCATAGCTTTCTTTACACCAAAAATAAAACAAAAAATTACCCACCATGTTCAAGAATAGTTGCCATAATTTCCCAATCACACGACAATGAATGAGTAAGTGGCTGTTAATTTCCCTAGCAGCTCCTCACAAAAAGCATCTAGAACACAGTTGAAATCCCCTTCTTTGAAGTTTATTTTGTGTGAGACAAACATTTCTTCCTACGAGCCAAGAAAAGCACACCACCTTAATTGATTGATCATTCCCTTAAGTTGATGGAACTAAATAGTTATTACAGATAATGTAAATAAATAAAGAAACTAATAAAATATTACACAATCTCCTAACTGCCTAATTAAAGGGATTAGGAAATATTCTCATATCTAGACTATTTAATCATACTATATTTAAATATTCTTTATCTACAATATCCAAATATACCATAATTAACACTCTCCCTCAAGGTGGAGCGTATAAGTCATACGCTCCTAGTTTGCCACAAATATAGTCAATTCTGGATCCTCGGAGTGATTATAAAAATATCCACTAGCTGATCTTTTGAGTTGACAAAACTTGTGGTGATATCGAATGAAGTGACAATCTATCTCAATGTGCTTCGTTCTTTCATGGAACACTGCATTAGAAGCGATATGTAATATTCTTGGAAAAGTTGTCTCAACCACATAAGCTCACATGTAGCTAGTGCCATAACTCGATATTCTGCCTATGCGCTTGATCTAGTTAAGAAAACTTACTTTTTACTTTTTCAAGATATTATATTGCCTCCAATTAGAACACAATAACCTGAAGTGGACCTCATGTCGGAAGGAGATCCTGTCTAATTTGCATCAGAGTATCCAACAATGTTGGTGTGTCCCTTATCTTCATATAATAAACCTTGTCTTGGAGAGTTTTTGATATATCGCAGGATGCAAATCACTACATTTTAGTGACTATCACAACGTGATTGTAAAAACTGGCTAACTACACTAACAACAAATGAGATGTCTACTCGCGTGATCGTAAGATAGTTGAGTTTGCCAACAAGTCTCCGATATTTGCTAGGATCTTTAGAGGCTCCCCTGTCCTGGAATAAGCTTAGTATTTGGATCCATTGTACTGGCCACATGTTTGCAATCCAACATACCACCGTCTTCCAAAATGTTTAAGGAATATTTCCTTTGTGTTTTAGCAATACCATGGCCAGATTGTGCCACTTCAATACCTAGAAAGTATTTCAGCTTGCCCAAATCTTTAGTCTAATAGTGACTTGAGAGGTGTTGTATGAGGAGAGGATTGTCCAAAGTCCACATAAAGAGACCAAATTCTCATCCCTTTTTCGATGTGTGAATTCTTATGAGCTAGCTTTTGGGGTGTGAGTTAGGTTTAAGGCCTAATTTAACATGGTATCAAAGCAGCCATCTCACCCAATGTTGGGGCCCCCAAAAATCAAAATTGCCCATGCATGAGATGCTAAGTACAGGGAGTGAGGTGGCGTGAGCTAGCTTTTGGGGTGTGAGTTAGGCCTATACCTAATTTAACAAACACATTCCCTGTTGTAAAGCGAAAACAATTATTATTTTTTTTAAATTCTAAACCTTAATATCCTACTAGGTCCAATTGAAGATTATTATTTATAATATGCATCTCAAATATGCCACAAATGACCAACATTTCCAAAAAAATCTTATTTGCAGGAAGTGCCACAATGATAGTATATATTCAATCTATTGTTGACCTTTATCGCCAGTTCAACTGGTTGAAGTTGTACATAAACTTAATTGCCCTTCAAACTCTAAACCGGGTTATTACCCAGTCAATTGTTTTTGCAATGACTTGGCTATTATCATGCTTTGTGATAATATTGTGGATTTTGAGACACCCAACCTTTCGTTGGAATCCTTCCACAAGAGAATCAATAGTGTTTCCTCATCCACAATTTTGCCCGGAGGAATTTTGGGATTGGCTTATGACTCAACTAGTGGCGACTATAAGATCCTTGTTATTCACGATGTCAAATATAGTGGCGGCTGAATTTTGTTGAATTTTATGTCCCCTAATATAGCTCGTGATCATTTATATAGACTTTGGTTTGATTTGCTTGGTAAATGTTGTCATAATATTGTTTCCATATTTCAACAATGAATTCTTTGTTCTTCTTGATGGTTATATGCACATGAAGAATTTATAGTGTATGTGCTCATTCAAATCTAGAAGTCTAAGTAACTAAGTTTGCAAAATACGGTGTCTCTTTTTATAATAACCCAAATTTTAATGAGGGATTAATTGGTAATTTTAACCCAACATAAATAATAATAATAATAATAATAATAATCTTATTGCATAGGAGCGGGGATTTTACCCTGTGCGCACCCAAAAGGTAGCGGCTGCGGGTTTTCCTTGTCATAAAAAAAACAAAAAAATAATAATAATTAAGAGAGTTAAAAGGAGTGGGCCAAGCCCATTATCCTATTAGGGCAATTGATTCCTTAAATTTTGGGAGAAAATAAATGAACTCATTGAGAAATGTTTTGTGGAGTTCAAGGACGGCAAAGAGGAATTTCATAGACTACTGTTTCGGGTGATAAGCTTCAGGTATTGGCATAAAATTTGACTTATGGTGGTTTATATGTTGTAGACATACAGTATATGTGTTGCATGAATTTGCAGAAAGTTATTATAACCCTTACCTTTATGATGATTAGCTAATGATTGGAGGACAAATGATTTGACAATGATTGGTGGTTAGTGAAATTGGATTTGTAATATTGGGTTTAAAATCTACTGTGGAAAAACCATGTATTTTTTTAGTGATGCAGTTTAAATTTCACCACTTCTAACTAGAAGACATTAGGATTAAGAAGTGATTGGATAATAATGAAAGAGAGAGATATCGTAAATGTAAAAGTATTGAGACTTGACCTTGGCTAGCATAATATTTTTGCATAGATTGAGGTAATTGGAGGTTGTTTGGTTGGTGTTTATTCGTTGCAAGGTTGGGAAACTCATGATTAGCAAGGTAAATGAGACTTTGAGGTTTGGTGCTTGCTTTCTAAAATTTGCTTTTAAAATGTGTTTTGTCTGCCTGATCCATATGTTGGGACACGTGTGTGCTTGGCAAAATCGGTGGTCTTTGACGAACCGCATATATGTTATTTTGAGAAGAATATAAAAAAATATTTAATAAGTGATTTGTGGTGTGGCGTGATCTCTTACCATGGCATTAGGGAGTTGGATATTTTTCCTTCGCTGTGGTGATATAGTTACTTGGGGCATACATACGCTACCGTAGTATGTTAGGGACCTTGTACATGATGCTCTGGTTTACGTTTGGAACATTATATATACTGCCGTGAAATTGTTAGGGTGCTAGATTGATCTCCTTTATGTGGATTGAGTTGAAATATGTAATGTCCTTTTTGAACATTTGTTTGGACCTATTGAGCATTATATAATAAAATATATTTCTATCCATATCATTCATGTGTTTGTTGTGTGGTTATATTTTTTAACACTTGTTCAAAGGGTATTAAAGTAGCGGGTTGAGGATCTTATTTAGGTATATTTATGTATTGCTCACTCCTTACCTACATGTCTATGCATATATTTTTGTGGAGGGTGAGACTGTTGGCTGACGAGTACGTTCGCATCGGTTCTGTTTCTTAGGTGAGCCTGCACATTAATCATCGAGGCAGTTGTTTCATCTTTATCTATTTTATAGCGAATTTCTTCTTTTTCTTGGGGTTTGCATACCTGACAGCTGAACTCATGTAATTCTATTAGATGCTCAATGGTCTTATTGTGGGATTTGGGCTAGATAATTAGTCTTGGAGTAAAAGAAAATTTCTCTCTCTGGCACACTTCCCGAGGGAGGGAAAGAAACTCTTTTCCGATGATCTTCTGTCGCCATGGGAGAGAGCAGAATCTATTTCGTAGTAGGGTTCAATTCATATGACATAACAAAGATCACATCGAGGTCAGATACTTGGTTTGAATGGGTGGAAAGAAGCAGGAAATTGATGGGCAGGACTACTTTCAACAGGAAAACCATGGAATGGATCGTTTTTGCTCTACGTGAAGCTTCAAGGGACAACGGTACGCATACGAGAAGATGGAAGATGAATGAACAGTTTGCAGATTTCTTTTGCTCCAGAAAACATAACAGATTCGGCAGATTCATTAGTATAGTAACGGTACAAGGGGGGAATAAATCTGTTATTATACTACCTGAGTATGCATTAAATACGGGGTGGGGAGACATAGCATTAAAGATATCAAACTTCATTAAAGATACAAAAGGTCCTTCTTTGACGGACAAGCCCAGAATGGCAGACCCAAAAATCCTATATGCTGATTCGGTCAGAACCAGCAAGTGGCAGTCCAAGGAAGCATCAGAAGATGTCATAAACCGCAACAAGAAAGCCATCTCTATCACGGATGGAAACACTGGGCAGGAGAAGGGTCTACTTGCTAGATGCATCGTTGGAAGGCTCAATACAGATCTGAAGGAGCTTCCCACACTTTCAGATATCAGAAAATGGGCGGTCAATACCTGGAAGAAGTCTTTTGGGGTCAACAACTACGAGATGGGGGATGCACCTTTCTATTTGAAATCCCAAACAGGAACATGGCGGAGCACATTATCCATGGAGAATGGGGATGGAGACATTCAAAGCTGCACTTGGAATGGTGGTCTCCTACGGCTGGATGTTGCACAAACCGCGGAACTTCGACATGGATAAGGGCTGTGGACTGGACAGAAAAAATAGGCCCAATTCCTGGAGTTAAAAAAATCAGAAGACACAGATAAAACAAAGGCATACCCCATGCTAATCGAGATTGAAGCAAACTCCACAGACTCAACCTTTTTCGACAGCGAGAATGGCGATCTGAATGCAAATTCATCCACGGAATCTCAGGAACTCACAAGGGTGGAAGAGGAAGAGGATTATGTTGATGCAGTAACAGTTATTGAAGAAGAAAAAGATTCGGAGTTTGATATTTTATGCTCCAATATGCAATTGGTAAATTGCAATGAGGTAGATTTCTGCAACTGTGAAGAAGCAGAGCCACTTAACTTTCAATCTGTTGAAGAAGAAAGTGACGAGGAGATGGATGCATCATTGTGGGTTCATCAAAACATAATCAAGTTGAGCAAAGAGTTCGGGGTTGAGTTTGAGGGGTGCAAAAAGGAAGCCTTAGCACTCTTCAAGAAGATAGACAGTAGAAGACATTTAAGGAATATAGAAACAGAGCAGAAAACAGGGGAAAACACCAAAGTCAAAGGCATACAGGAGCTCAAAGGTTTAATGATTGATATGAAATTCCATAGCAAAGGCACAAGAAATAGGGGGAGGGGAAATGCTTTAGATATATGATGAATGTTTCCATAATTTCATGGAATGTGAGGGGTTTAAATTGTAGGGATAAAATGAGGATGATAAATAGTGTGATTCAGGAATGGAGAGCAGATATGATCTGCTTACAGGAGACAAAGCTTGAAGGAAATAGTGGGGAGGAAATTAAACAAGTGTGGGGAAAAAGAGGGGTCAAATATGGGGAACTGCAGGCTAGTGGCACTAGGGGAGACATATTAATGATGTGGGACAACAATGTTTGGGAAGGGGAAGTAGTGGAGATAGGTTCATACACCTTGACTTGCAGTTTTAAATCAAGGGTTAATGGTTTCACTTGTCACATGACAGGGGTATATGCACCAACTTGCAACTTAGAAAGACAGGAGGTGTGGTGGGAGATAGGGGCTGTCATGAGTTTATTTACAAGGCCTTGGGTTCTTGGGGGTGATTTCAATATTGTTAGATATGCTTCAGAAAAGAGGAACTGCTCCAGAACCTCTGTGTACATGAATGATTTTTCTGATGTTATTGAGGACATGGAGCTAATTGATCCACCACTTGAAGGGGGGAACTACACGTGGGCCAAGGGATCCAACCTGGAAGCTGTTTTGAGGATAGACAGAATTATGTACTCCTCTGAATGGGGGGAGAGTTTCTGCAATGTGAAGCAAGAACTACTACCTAGAGTTTGTTCCGATCATGCACCAATTGCACTTAAAAGTGGTCGTTGGAGTCATACAAAATCATATTTCAAATTTGAAGGATGGTGGTTGGAGACCGAAGGTGTTTATGAAAGAATTAAAAATTGGTGGACATCTTTTGAATTCGAAGAGAGGCCTGATTTCATCCTAGCTTCCAAGCTGAAAGCTATGAAGACTAAACTGAAAGATTGGAGTGTAAGCACCTATGGGAACCTGGAAAAAAGAAAGAAGGAAATGCTCAACAGAGTTCATGAGTTTGACAACATTCAACAATCCAGGCCTTTAACTGAAGAAGAGACTCTTACAAAAAGACAAGTGTGGTAAAGAGTTGAAGAGTACGCAAAAAAGGAAGAGATAGCTTGGAGACAGAGATCTAGAACTCTGTGGATAAAACAAAGGGACAAAAATACAAAGTTCTTTCAGAGAATGGCAAATGCCCATAAAAGGTTCAACCATATTAATAAACTGGTGGTAGATGATCAAGAACTGGTGGACCCTATAGATATCAAAACAGAAATTATTTCTTTTTATTGGAAGTTGTACAAGGAAAATGAGAACTGGAGACCATCCCTTAACATGAACCAGTGTCCTTCCATCAGCTTTGAGGAGCAACAAGAACTACAAAAGCCTTTTGAAGAATAGGAGGTCCTTCTTGGACTTAAAGCTTATGTTGTAGACAAAGCACCAGGTCCAGATGGATACACAATGGGTTTTTTTGTTAATTGCTGGGAGATAGTGAAGGGGGATTTGATGTCTACTATGCAGAATTTTCACTCCCAGGAGTTTTTTGAAAAGAGCTTTAATGCAACATACATAGCTCTCATCCCAAAAAAGAGTGGTGCAAAGGAATTGAGAGACTTTAAGACCAATCAGTTTAATTGGAAGTGTCTACAAGTTGATTGCCAAGATTCTCACAGAAAGATTAAAGAAAGTGATGCACAAGCTAGTAGATACTCAACAAA
>NW_006239071.1:322829-329762 GCF_000226075.1 Solanum tuberosum
CCCCCCCCCACAAAATCTCTTTACTCAACCCTTTATATAGTCTTTTTTGCTTCCTTACATCTCTTCACTTAGCCTCTCTTAATTCTTCTTTCAATTGTATTTGTGGCAAAACAGTGTAAAGCTTTATCTTGTAGTGGTTTTTTATGGAAGCATCTTTTATGACATTGTTAGAGCAACTAGTAGTTATTTGTTTTTCTTTCTTTTGGCAGGCTTCTATATGTTCCCATTTGCTCTTAAATTTTAGCAAAATATTTGTATAAACAAAGGGCATTGACAGGGTACTGTGATGTATAAAAGTAGCATAATGCAAGTTTTGCATTAGAAGAAAGAAGTTTCATGTTGGAGTCATGTGCAAACTGGACATAGAGAAAGCGTATGATCATGTCAGTTGGAGCTTCCTACTTGAAATCATGCAGAGAATGGGCTTTGGATTGAAATGGATCAGATGGATAAAGTTTTGTATAAGCACTGTTAAATTCTCAATACTGATAAATGGATCTCCTGAAGGCTTCTTTTCATCAGACAGAGGACTAAGACAAGGTGATCCTCTCTCACCTTTTCTATTCATTATAGTGATGGAAGGCCTAAACAACATGCTAAAGACTGCTCACACTAAAGGGTGGATAAGGGGCTTTAATGTAGCAAATGAGGGGAATCTAAGATTGGAAGTCACTCATCTCCAATATGCAGATGACACTCTCATCTTCTGTGATGTAGAAGAAAGCCAACTTAAGATCCGGAGAGTGATACTCATTCTTTTTAAGCAACTTCGGGTCTCCATATCAACTGGAGAAAAAGTCTTATTTTTCCAATTAATGAGGTGAACAGAATGCAACATCTGACAGAGATTTTGGGAGGAGAAATAGGTAAACTACCAACAATATATTTGGGGATGCCTTTGGGAGCCAAAAGCAAATCCAATGAAATCTGGAATGGGGTGCTGGAGAGATGTGAAAGAAGACTATCTAGATGGAAAGAACAGTATTTGTCTAGAGGTGGAAGATTGACCCTGATCAACTCAGTTTTAGATGTTTTGCCAACATATTTGATGTCAGTTTTTCCTCTCCCCCCTAAGGTGAAGGAAATAATTGATGCATTAAAGAGGAATTTTTTGTGGAATGGAGGGAAAGAATACAAAGGATTTCATTTGGTCAAATGGAAGACTGTAATTCTTTCAAAGAAACAAGGTGGGTTAGGCATTAGAAACCTGAAGAAACAGAACAAGTCTTATGATGAAAAGTGGTTGTGGAGATTTCCTAAAGAGGAGCAGGCTCTTTGGGTTAGAGTGATTCAGGCCAAGTATGAGAAGATAGATCACTGGAAAACTAAGGAAGTGACTTCTGCCTATGGTATTAGCCTATGGAGATCAATCAGAAATTTGTGGCATTGTTTCTTTCAAAGAACTAGATTCAATATAAACAATGGAAGAAAGATTTTATTTTGGGACGATAATTGGTTAGGAAATGGCAGCCTCAAACAGCACTTTCCAGACATCTACTTGTTGAATCAGCAACATGAGGCCACTGTGCAAGAAGTTTGGTCCATCCATAGATGGAACTTAACATACAGAAGGATGATACAAGACTGGGAGGTGGATAGACTAGCTGAATTTTATGGCACCCTGGACCATTTTGGAGGATTGAAAGAGGGAGAAGACACTCTTACGTGGATTCATCACAGCAAAGGTATCTTCACAGTTAGCTCTGCCTACAAGAACCTGAATCAAATGGGGACTCAACTCAGATTTTTGCCTTGGAAGCTTATCTGGAAAGTCAAAATTCCATATAAGGTGGCAGTCTTTACTTGGTTGATAGTTAAAGAGGCGGTACTAACACAGGAGAATCTAATGAAGAGGGGAATACATATGTGTCCTAGATGTGTTTGTGCCCATGCCACAAAGGGCAAGTCAGGCTATAGAAAGCTGGAACACTGAAGGCAGTGGCAGTACAGACCAAAGCAGATGGAGAATTGTCCCAGCAGTGATTTGGTGGACCATATGGAAGGAAAGAAATATGAGATGCTTTGAGAGTATTAGTAGTCCCTTACACAGGATCAAAATGAATTGCATAATCACTTTTTGCTATTGGTGCAGTTTGGAGTATGTAGATGATCCTATAGTTGTTATAGATATCCTAGGTTCTTTGTAAGTTGAAGTAGGTTCTAGTTTTGTTTTGTTTTGAGTACTCGCAACTGTATGTAGCTCCATGATGTAAATTTGGGATCCCAGCCTTTAGTGTTGAAGATTAATACACAAAACTATTACCTTTGTCAAAAAAGAAAAAATTAGTCTTGGAGTAATCGTTGAGTTAATAGATGGATTATGGAGTTTCATTGGATAATTGTTATCCATTTATTGATTATTATTAATGTGCTAGACCTGCACGTAATTTCTCAAAGTGCTTATATAATTGGGCAAGTGAATGGGTAATTGGTTCGCCCGCAAGGTGGTGTCAGTGGGTGTCTAAGGGGTATTTTGGGATGTGACATTTATCACACGGGTAAACCCTCTGCCACTTCACAAATAATTTCTTGTGTAATTGTTGCAGTTGGTTTATATGTTGCAAAGTTGCTTATGTTTTTGAGTTGTTGATGCTGTATACAATTGGATCTCTGTAGAAAGAATGCAACGCCTAGTTGTTACAAATTATTTTTGTCTTAACTTTAATCTACTTTACGTTATAGTATATTTGACTTCCCTTTATCTTGTAGATACCCCGACAAGTGAAAGGAGAAGAAGTGTTGTAATGGCTGGTCACTTAGCTGATGAGGTCTCAAATATGTTGATCTACTTTTTTTTATATTAGTTACAACTTTTTTAACTACAGTTACTGAAGGGGAAGTATCTATTCCAGGTACAGCTTCCTAATAAATTGAAAGCAAAAAAATCAAATATTTTGTGGTCAGGTACTGCTTGGACCTGCGCCAAGCAACGTACGCATTATCCTTCTTTTAGCAGAAATGGAACTACAATAACTGTAAGCACTCGGTAGCATTAAATCAGCTTCTTGATCTAATATTTCTTTTCCTTTCTCGTGTAATCTCTTAGTCTTCTGCAGGTTAATTCCTTTGCTATATTCACGGTCGAAGAAGAAAGTCAGCACCTTGGTTACTTGGAAGACTTATATGAGAATAAAAAGGGACAGAAAAAAGCGAAGGTTCGGTGTTTCGAACATTTTCAGGACATCAAGTGTGCACTTCCAGAGCTTGACGGACACCCTAGAGAAGTACTTATCACGTCTCATGTTGAGGTGATCCAAGCGAATTGTATTGATGCTCTTGCTACAGTTTTGACTCCAGGAGATTATGACAAATATATCTCTCTTGTCCCAAAAAATTTGTCCTCTGGTGTTTATATGTGCTATAGGGAAATAAAATACCAGGTCCTGCTATTCTCTACTCTGAATGAATTGGAGGGCTACTATAGTCAAGCGATATTTACCATGTCACGCAGTCAACAAGCCAAGCTTAAGTCAAAGGGTCATATGTTGCACGAAGTAAAACATATTACCCGAGAAGATCCTCCAACTCAAGGACTTAGGGAGAGTAGAAGTGTCAGCAAGAGTGGTATCAGAAAGCCAATTCCTGGTAACCCGATAAGAAAAGCCGAACCACCAACTTGCCCAATGTTAAACATAAAATTTCCAAGCATAGTACCAGTTGGAATTCAGCTTGTTGAGCCTCAATATAAGTTGTCTATTGAAGTTGGTGACAACTTAGAGGTTCTTTGCCAGGATAGTGGCTTGAGAGGTTGTTGGTTCAGGTGTAAGGTCTTAGAGGTATCACAAAAACGTATGAAAGTTCAATATGATGACATCCAGGATTGTGATGCTCCTGAAAAGCTCGAGGTACCTTAACCACTGTGACTGTAACTTCAATTTATATACTATAATTTATGATCTACTTGCATATATTGACTTGTCCGTTCTCCCTTCACTCTCTTTCCTCATCACCTTTGCTTGATTTTATAGGAATGGGTTTCTTCCTATAGAGTTGCAGGCTCTGAAAAATTGGGCATGAGATGCACAAGACGCCTCACAGTTAGGCCTCGGCCTCTAGAGGATTCTTCTGACTACTCTTTTGAAATAGGAGCTGCAGTTGATGCTTGGTGGTCTGACGGGTGGTGGGAAGGTGTTGTTGCTGAAATTGATGTCTGTGGAAGCGGTCATCATCAGGTTTATTTCCCTGGTAAGAAAAAACAGCCAAAAACGCACCCAAAAAACGAAAAAGTTAAAATAGAAATAGAAAACAAGGAAAAAAAGGAGAATTGGCTTTCCAACTCTGCAGTGGAAAAAGTTTTAAACAGTATGCCTAGCTTCAGGCTCATTTGTTGTTTGAATTTGTAATGATCGATGTTGGTCATGGCCTGATGCCCCAATGTTTTTTTTTTCTCTCAATCATAGGCGAGAACATGTTATTGGAGGTTCAAAGGAAGAACCTGAGGACTTCAAGAGATTGGATAGATGACAAATGGGTTGAAGTTAAGGGAAAGAAAGATATAAAGTCGTTCGTAAGCTCGAGTTTAACTGATTTATCCAAATGCAGGATCAAAGAACATGGGAACTGTGAAAATAAGATGGTTCCGAAGCTTGTGGCAATGAAGACAACAAACTGTCAATTTCTAAACAATCAGCTGAGAAGCAAGACAATGATGCTCCTAAAATGAAAAGGCGATGATGTATTGATTTTCTTGCAGGTAACAAACTGATTTTAGACAATTCTACAAGTGATAATGTTGGCGTCTAAGAGTTGGTCAGTTTTTTTCCGATAATGGTGAAATGCTTTTGGCACTGTAGGTAAATATTGACTTGTAAGTATCTCTCAACGGTGCTCGACCATGAAGGATCCGACCTCTACCCGAGTTCGAGCCACGTAGCTGGTGGAGCGCAATTCTTCTTGTTCGATTGGTTCTGTTATATTATTCATACAATAGTAGCAAACGTTAAATTTTGCACTTCCTTACATGTTAAGTTATGAATCATAATTTAATCACTGTGAAATTGATACCTCACTAGGAAACTCTTTTCTTTTGATGTCATTAACATCATGAGAGAGATTCTTTTTCTAGCGAGCTGACATATTTTCTATATTTATAATTTAAAGAAGTTTTATATGAGCTATTTTAAGAAGATCCATAACAATCTTACTTCATGCTTCACAATTTGGTTAGTTATCACGATTAAGAAGCTCATTATGTCTAGGTATCGGGATACTATAGTTAAAAGGACACTCCTATAGGAAAAAGTTAGTATTTTTAATCGCAATGTTATGAATTTATTTAAATTGTTAAAAACTGCTTAGGAACTCTAGGTATGTGAGTTTTGCAACACATATCCAGTCCCAAACCTTGATAAAAGAGGAGCCAAAGAGGGTTGTACTAGGTGGAGAGCAGTTTAAAATAATCAGCCAAATGATTCCTTTGAATATTGCATTCAGGTCTGTATAGAGGTGAATTGATACAATAGGATTCATATAGCTAATTTAACTAGATCATTTCCTTGCTCTTCTTCCAGAAGAAACATAAGATGGACGTAAGTCCACAAAATATAGTTTTATCTTCTAATTCATCTGTATTGACTTGTTGCCAGTCAATGAGCTTTTAATGTTGGGGGAGACTGGAGAGGGAAACTCCAAGGCAGAGCCAGATTTTGAAGTATATGGGTCTTGGATTCTAGTCTTTTTAGTTATTGGCTAAGTTGCACAAACTCTTCACTTTCGATGTTGCACCCATGTCGAATTCTCCTAAAACACACTACTTCTGGAGAATCTCACACCGGTCGACATTTTTGAGAGTTCGAGCAACATAGGTTATTGGGTTCTAAATAATAATTTGCACATAGTCAATGAATATTTGAAAAATAGAGGAAATATGGCGCCTCTGAAGGTTAGATACACCATTGGGACTACTGAGATACTAAGTAATGGTTGTATTTATTTTGTGTCTACCACAAGTGTAGTCAAACACGTGGAAGTGGACATTTTGGCAACACACTTGCACCCTTTATTGTACTCAATTCTTTGGTAAAGATTTATGCAATCTAAAGCTATTGTGGGTTGGCCGAATTTGTGATAGAAACTCTAGTTCCGCCCTTAGAGGGAGTTTCCGTCAGTACTTAGATACCATAAGGGCTCATACTATTTTAGTGGACGTTTTGGACATAAAAATGGGAATTTGAAAAATTAAAAGAAGTGGTATTTGAAAAAAAGTTGAAAAGTGGTAATTGGAGTTGTGTTTGGACATGAATACAACTTGGAAAAATGTTGAATTTTTGCGAGTGATTTGCAGTGAAAAAGTGAAAACATGTGTATTGTTAGTTTTAACAATTCTATGCACAAACATGATTCTGGTATGCAATTATGAAAAAAGGTGAAAATTATTCATGGCCAAACATGCCCTTAAAGACTTGGACGGGAAGATGTTTGGAAGAATAGCTAAAGGGGGGAACTTCAATCTCTCAATTAGTTTTTTTTTTATGAATGTCTATCTTCCTGCCGCTGTTTCTACCATAAGGCTATGTGCAGTATGATGGAAAATGTTTTCCAATGAAGTATTAGATTACCTGAATCTTTACCAAAAGAATTGAGTGCAATGAAGGGTGAGATTGTGTAATACCAAAATGCACACTTCCACGTGTTTGATTGCACATGTGGTAGACATAAAATAAATACTACCATTTCTTAATATCTTAGTAGTCTCAATGGTTTGTTTAACCTTCTAAGTCCATCTTTCCTCTATTGTCGATTATAATAGTGTTTGCGGAGAGACCGAGGTAAAAATTTGCATTTAATGATTAAAATAAATAAATTGAGGTAAAAGTTTCCTTCTACATCTATGCCATCCTTTTTTTTTTCCACATAAAGGCCTGGAATGTATATCTGCCTTTTTCCAATTACAGTCAATTTTAACTATTTGACAGAAAAGGGAAGGGGCGGGGG
>NW_006239071.1:330498-408203 GCF_000226075.1 Solanum tuberosum
AAATTTAAAAAAAAAAATTGAAAATAAAAAAAAAGTTGGGGGGGGGGGGGAGGGGGGGGGGGGTTTACAGTTCTCGACCCTTTGTTTAATCAGTTCTTGCTATAATTGATAGGCGAGATAACTGGTGAAGAATGTAGGTGTTGATGCTATTCTCCTTTTTTTTTCTTGATAGCGAATAAATCTTTTGTGTAGGTTTCACATATAAGTTGATGGCATCCTTGCTCAAACGTGCAAGGGAGCAGTCTCACCTCTTTCAACTTCCATCCTGAACGGGAAAGGGGCTCAACGCAAGAAAATAATCCTGGAGGTGCAACACTTCCTTGAGGAAAGAGAAGGTCAATTGGCTCTAAGTTGGGTGGTGGGAGAAAGGGAGCCGAGGGTCTATTGAAAATAGTCTCTCTATCTCTACGAGGTAGAGTTAAGGGCGGTTTGGGATTACACTGGGTACGTTGCTGTTGTTGCAATGGGGATGTTTCATGTAGTATTCAACGAATGATGAAGTCTTCCTTCTCAAAAAGGTAATAATAATGAGGTCACAAAATGTCTGATTGTGATCTTGCTTCTGTCTGGCACTGATCTGTTACATTTCCAAATAGGGTCGAATCTTTAATCGGCCTAGTTGATCAATACTAGTTGGCCCCTTGCTTCTTGCACAATTTTAGATTTTCACTCAAACAATAAACCTTTTCTCTTTATTTGGTTTTACGTTTCGATGTTGCAAAGATCTATTGTGTTGAATGCGTTGTATGCAGTTTGGATCTTCTTTTTATCTTTTTCTTCTCTTTTTCATTTTTCGTTTATGCATCTATATATGATCCTTAATATCATGCATGTTTGGTAATCTTATTAATGTTAATGCATTTTTGAACTTCCTCTGTATGTTTTGCTTTTAATTGACCTTGGTGTATATGTTATGTATTGTGCTTTGATGTTCATTTGCCTTTAAGTACGATCCCAATTAATTTCTAGCTGATTTTAGAGTAGATTTTCTTTAAAGAAATGTAGGCCAGGCGGTTGAATTGATTCTTCAAATTTGGGAGAAAAGGAACAACTTATTGACAAATGTTTTGTGGCACCCAAGGGTGTGGCCTAGTGTTTAGTGGTTGAGAACCCTAAGGTCTTAGATTCAAAAGTCAGCGGAGACAAAAGAACACTAGGTGATTCTTCCCATCTATCCGAGCCTTGTATGTTATAGATTTATAGTATATATGTGGCATGAATTTGCATAAAGTTATCATAATCCGGACCTTATAATGATTAGCTAATGATTAAAGGACAAAGGATTTGACAATGATTGGTAGTTAGTGAAATTGGATTTGTAATATTAGCTTTAAAATCTACCGTGAGAAAACCATATTTTTTTCAATGATGCAGTTTAAATTTCACCACTTCTAACTAGAAGACATTAGGATTATGTGGTGATTGGATAATAATGAAAGAGAGAGATATGACTATAGTAATGATTGTAAATGTAAAAGTAAAAATAGTGACTTCATTAGCATGAGGAACGACTTATTACAGTATTTGAAGCTCTTCTGTTTTGGCAATTATGAGGTTTAGCATTCTTAGAGAATTTTAATGTTTAAGTCACTGTGATGGCTATTTGAAGCAACTGGCTATGCACATTAGTTCCCCGCAATTTATGGTTTTCACTTAGATTTGTTTTTACGCAGTTGGAGTACTTTTTTGGAATATAAGTGTTGATATATTGGACTGAATTTTCTCCTATTAAGTTTCAACAGTGAAGCTAAGATATTTTACCTTTTAATTCATGGATTAAGGTGTGAGATGTTAAGGTTTAGCTCACTCCTTAGTCCTTACCTACATGTCTATGCAGATATTTTTGTGGAGGGTAAGACTAGTGAGGAACGAGTCCGTTCGCGTCGATTCTGTTGTTGAGGTGAGCCCTTCCATTATTCGTGGAGGTTGCCGTTTCATCTCTATCTATTTTATAGTAAATTTCTTTTCTTGGGGTTTGCATGCCTGGCAACTAACCTCATATAGTCCTATTAGATGCTCCATGGTCTTATTGTGGGATTTGGGCTAGATAATTAGTCTTTGAGTAATCGTTGAGTTAATAGATTGATTATGGAGTTTTATTGGATTATTTTTCTCCATGCATTGATTATTATTTATTTGCTAGACTTGCACAAATTGCTCAAAGTGCTTGCATAATTGGGTAAGTAAATGGATAATTGGTTTGCCCGACAGGCGGTGTAGGTGGATGCTAGTCATGTCTAAGGGGTATTTTTGGGATGTGACATTTATCACACGGGTAAACCCTTTACCACTTCACAAACAATTTCTTGTGTAATTGTTGCAATTGGTTTATATGTTGCAAAGTGTTTTTGAGTTGTTGATGCTGTATACAATTGGATCTCTAGTAGAAAGAATGCTACGCTTAGTTGTTATAAATTATTTTTATCTTAACTTTAATCTACTTTACATTATAGTAAATTTGACTTCCCTTTATCTTGTAGATACCCCGACAAGTGAAAGGAGAAGAAGCGCTGTAATGGCTGGTCACTTGGCTGATGAGGTCTCAAATATGTTGATCTACTTTTTTTTTGTATTAGTTTCAACTTTTTTAACTTCAGTTACTGAAGGGGAGAATATCTGTTCCAGGGACAGCTTCCTAATAAGTTTAAAGCAAAAAAATCAAATATTTTGTGGTCAGGTACGTACTGCTTGGACCTGCGCCAAGCAACTTACGCATTATCCTTCTTTTAGTAGAAATGGAACTACAATAACTGTAAGCACTCTGTAGCATTAAATCAGTTTCTTGACCTCATATTTCTTTTCCTTCCTCGTGTAATCTCTTAGTTTTCTGCAGCTTAATTCCTTCACTATAATCACAGTCGAAAAAGAAAGTCAGTACCCAGGTTACTTGGAGGATTTTTATGAGAACAAAAAGGGACTGAAAAGAGTTGAGGTGCGGTGTTCTGAACATTTTCAGGAAGTCCATTGTGTAATTCCAAAGCTTGAGGACCATCTAGAGAAGTACTTATCACGTCTCATGTTCAGGTGATCCGATCCGATTGTATTGATGCTCTTGCTACACTTTTGACTCCCAGAGATTATGAGAAATATATCTCTTGTCTCACAGTTAACAAGCCCAGCTTAGGTCAATGGGTCATATGTTGCACGAAGTAAAAGATATCACCCGAGAAGTTCCTTTAACGCAAGGACTTAAGGGGAGTAGAAGTGTCAGTGAGAGTGACCATTCTGGTATTAGAAAACCAATTCCTGGTAACCAGTTAGCAAAAACTGAACCACCAACTTGCCTGAAGTTAAAGATTAAATTTCCCAGCGTTGGACAGGTTGGAATTCAGTATGCTGCCTTTTAAAGTTGGTGACAACTTGGAGGTTCTTTGCCAGGATAGTGGCATGAGAGGTTGCTGGTTCAGGTGTAAGGTCTTAGAGGTATCACAAAAATGTATGCAAGTTCAATATGATGACATCCAGGATTGTGATGGTTCTGAAAAGCTCTAGGTACCTTAACTTTTGCGACCCCTATTAATTACTAGCCGATTTTAGAGTAGATTTTCTTTAAGGAAATGTAGAATTCTTTTTTCATTTTGATGGTTATATGCACATGTAGAATTTAAATCTTATGTGCTCATAAAGATTAAGATTACCCCATAGCCGTCTATGGAATTATCGGCGTTGAACTTGGTTCTTTTAGCTGAACCCCCAGTAAATTGTTGTATAAGCTGCAAAGTTGCTGGTGTTTTTGAGTTGTTGATGTTTTATACAATTGGATCTTTGTAGAAAGAATGTGAAGGCTAGTAGTTATAGATTACTTTTATCTCATCTATCTACTTTTACATTATAGTAAATTTGACTTCTCTTATCTTCTAGATACCCCAAGAAGTGAAAGGAGAAGTGTGTTAATGGCTGGTAACTAGATAGCAAAAGCCAAACCAACTTACCCAAAATTGAAAATAAAATCTCGAAGCATAGGATCGGTTGGAATTCAGCTTGTTGAGCCTTAATATAGCTGGCTTTTGAAGTTGGTGACAACTTAGAGGTTCTTTGCCACGATAATGGCATGACAGGTTGTTGGTTCAGGTGTAAGGTAGGTTACAGGTATCACAGAAACGTGTAAAAGTTCAATATGATGCATCCAGGATTGTGATAGTCCTGAAAAGCTCGAGATACATTGAAATCATATGTCTAAGCCCAACATTGTCGTAAATTGGCTTTCTAACTCCACAATGGAAAACATTTTCAATAGTAGGCCTAGCTCTTGGCTAATTTGTTGTCCGGAGTTTTGCCTGATGCCTCAAGTTTTTTTTTTTGTTTCAATAAAAGGCGAGAACATATTATTGGAGAAACAAAGGAAGAACGTGAGGACTTGAAGAGATTGGATAGATGGCAAATGGGTTGAAGTTGAGGGTGGAATTTAAGAATAATCTTGAGGCTATTGGCTTTGTCTTGTCGAACTTGCTATGATTGTGCACTAAAACATGTGATTAGGTGTTGTAGGAACTTTCAAGGTGATTGGAGTCCATTCGAGAAAAGGATAAGCGAGGAAGCACGAAGATAGACTGAGGAGCAAGGGATTGTGGCGCACTGCCTGGCGCGAGGCGCCAAGGCCACACCTACAGGCGAGCTTCCCCACACTGCCTGGCGCGGCACGCCACAACTTGAACTACTGAAAGCTCCTGTTGGCGCACTGTCTGGCGCAGTGCCCCAGCCTGTGTCCGACGTGCTCAGCGAAAATTTAATTAATTAGGATTCCTTGTTAGACGTGAATTAGAAATACTTTCCTAAACTCTATAAATAGGACCTTAGGGTTATTATTTGGGGTTCGACTATTTTTTGGTGTGCGAGAGCAATGAGTAAAGTTTTGTAATATGTTTCAATTCTCCAACTCTTCTTTATTTTGGAAATCACATGAATATTATTTTGCGGTTTTTGAATATTATGAGTGACTAAACGCTCTTGTTCTGAGGTTGTAGATACAGATTGATTGTTGAAGTATTGATGACTTTGAATTAATTTATGGTTGTCGCGTTTAAGTTACTTTTATATTTTTGTTTTTAGTATTTCATGCTTGATCACCATAGAAATAAATTTCTTGTCTACTCTTAAACTTGGACGTAGATAGACCAAATAATATAGAAAGCTTGATCTTCCATTAAGTTGAGTTGATTTGTGTTTAGGAGTGACATCCGGACGAACACCTAGCTTGGTTAATAAACATGATGAAATATAAATGCTCGCCAATTAGGATTGTCTATCCCCGCTCAACGATGTAGTTAGACAGCTAATTGGAGTGGCGATTAGAGGTCGGGAGACCATAATCATATAATTAACCTTGTAATTCAGTAACTTGATAACCTAAATTAGTTCATTGCCTGAGATACGATACATGAAATCCAATGCATGTTGCAGCCCTATAATTGTCTCATACTTGCTTAAAACCTCAATTTGAAGTCGTTCACATTAGTTACTTTATTCATTGCATTAGTCGTAGTAGTAATACACAACACTAAACCTCTTTCAAAGTTACTTTTGTCGAATTGTGGAATTGAGTTAATAAATATAAGTTGATCATAAGCCCCTTGGGAACGATAACTCGTTTCTAAAAGAAACTATATTACTTGCGCAACCACGTACACTTGCGTGTGCAATTGGGAGCAACATGGCCCCTGAATACAAGGACTGATTTCAGACAATTCTACGAGTGTTAATGCTGATGTCTAGGAGTGGTCAGTTTTTTTTGATAATGGTGAAATGCTTTTGGCATTGTGGGTAAATATTTTGACTTGTAACTAATTCTCAACGGTGCTGGATTTTCCTTTGTAAACTTACAACAAAACATGGAAAAGACACCTTAAAAGAGCTATAAGCAAGCACTTTATTTAATCATATGATTAAGCAACAAAGAAAGGTAAGAAAAGAAACATCGTTATATTTCAATAGTTTTTGCAAACTAAAATTGCATTTTAGTTTCCATCATAGAGAAGGAAACTAGGGGGCTTGAGATGCATCCGGACGCACATCGCTACTGTCAAATTGATTTTCATCTTGAATTACATCATTCACCCATTCTTCAGTCGTAGGAGTAAGAGGAGGAATAGGCACATTGCCTTGGCCTTTACTAGCTTCAACTTGGATTTGTCTAGCTTCAAGCTCCCTTTTAAGATCAATATTTATACTATTAAGAGAAGAAAAAGAATTAAGATTAAAAAACAGTGATGTATGTGGATACAAATAAATACAAAATGTACAACAATATACCTTTGTATATCTGCAAGAATATCTTGCAACTGTTCATACTGACAATAAAGCCATTTACTAGATCAGTCACAATGGCGAACTCTCTAAGTCTATTAGAGATCCAAACATTTCTTCTATCAGGTGTGATCTGAGCTCTAAAATATTTTCACTTCCGTAGAGTATGAAAATCTTTAAACACAGTTGGATCGTTTGGTAGAGTGTATAAGAATAATGCTAAATAGAGTGAATTAGCAATGATTGCATTAGTAATGCTTGTATTGGTTATGCTTGCATTAGTTATACATAGAATATTTCTTATGCATTGTTTGGTTTGGTGTATTAAAAATAACATGTATTGTATAAAAATATTTATTTACAAAAATATCCTCCACAATTATGGTGAAAAAGATATAGAAGGGGTTTTGAGGGGTAATTGTGTCTTTAAAATGTTAATGCATGCATTAAACCCCTTTGCATTAGTAATACACTCCCTAATACACAATAGAATGTATAACTAATGCAAGCATTAATAATACCTAGCATGAAAAAGTGCACCAAACAAGGTACTATTAATACATAAAGCTAATGCATGCATTAATTTTGCTAATACACTCTACCAAACGACTCCTTATTTGTAAATTAAAATAACAAAATCAAGTAATCCAAACCTGCTCAAGTGTCATTTGGTAGCTTGTCCTAATTTTCTACGTTTGATTTCGCTTTTGTCAAATGTTGTTGATACATATACATTTGACATATAATATAAAATACAAATTTCATATTTATGTGAAATATTTTGTGTTGGAGAGAGAAATTTGTTATAAAACTATAAATTATATTTTTTTAAATTATAGTGGCTTATCGGAATTTTTGACCAAAGTAAGTCATTATGTAAATCAATTCACCAAAATAATACTCCCCCCGTCCCATTTTATATGATGTACTTTGATTTGGCACAAACTTTAAGAAAAATGGAAAGATTTTTAAAACTTGTGGTCCAAAATGAATGATAGAAAATTTGTGTGGTTGTAAATCATTTCATTAAGGGTAAAAAAGACATTTTATAGGCAATTGTTACTTAAAATAGAAATGTGTCATTCTTTTTGGGACTGACTAAAAAGGAAAAGTAAGTCATATAAATTGGGACAGAGGGAGTATGTTTTTTTGAAATTTTACAAAACTAGAATAAACGTATTTGACAGTAACGTTTTAGGTATTATTTTATTAAAAGAAATCAGTAACAAAAAGACAAAAAGCTGACGGAGTTAACAGACCTAAAACGTTACTTTCAAATACGTTTTATTAATTCGTTACTCACAATCACGTTTTATGACTAAAACGTTACTGACCATAAGAACTCTTTAGAATTCGATTACAGATAGAGGCTAAAACATAACTGAGTGTCTGCACATGTATCCAAACTTCGGAATTATGATTTTTTTAAAAATAAAATATAAACATACAAGTTACTATGTTTTAATTAATTTGTAAGAAACTGAAATTACAAATTTGTAATTGAAATCTTATCTTTTAGTAAGATTTACATCCAGAAATTTCAAATTTAAGTTTCAAATTAGTTGGTCAAATACCTAACTGACAAGTTAATCGAAATCACTTATTGAAATTTGAATCTATCTATGGAAGAAAGTCAAATTCCAAGAATCAATTCAATATATTTTTTTAAGAAATTTTTGAAAAAGTGGGAAATTTATAGTGACAAACATAGCAAAGACGACAACTGTTTGAAATGCCAGCAAAAGAGTTTTGCTTACGGAAACGCAGAGGTTATTTGTGAAGTCGTCGGAGAAATATGGAAGAAGAGCGTCGTAATAATTGGGGGAGGCGGAGTTGTGGGAGTGACTAGTGATGTTGATGGTGGTGAAAGTCGGGAGTGTTATTAATGGAGAAAATTTCGCCTTTAGAGATAACGATACATCAGATATAACCTTTTAGTCTTAAAACATCTCTGTGAGTAACGAATTAATAAAGCGTATTTAAAAGTAACGTTTTAGGTCAGTAACGTTTTAGGGATTATTTTATTAAAAGAAATCAGTAACAAAAAGACAAAAAGCTGACGGAGTTAACAGACCTAAAACGTTACTTTCAAATACGTTTTATTAATTCGTTACTCACAATCACGTTTTATGACTAAAACGTTACTGACCATAAGAACTCTTTAGAATTCAATTACAGATAGAGGCTAAAACATAACTGAGTGTCTGCACATGTATCCAAACTTCGGAATTATGATTTTTTTAAAAATAAAATATAAACATACAAGTTACTATGTTTTAATTAATTTGTAAGAAACTGAAATTACAAATTTGTAATTGAAATCTTATCTTTTAGTAAGATTTACATCCAGAAATTTCAAATTTAAGTTTCAAATTAGTTGGTCAAATACCTAACTGACAAGTTAATCGAAATCACTTATTGAAATTTGAATCTATCTATGGAAGAAAGTCAAATTCCAAGAATCAATTCAATATATTTTTTTAAGAAATTTTTGAAAAAGTGGGAAATTTATAGTGACAAACATAGCAAAGACGACAACTGTTTGAAATGCCAGCAAAAGAGTTTTGCTTACGGAAACGCAGAGGTTATTTGTGAAGTCGTCGGAGAAATATGGAAGAAGAGCGTCGTAATAATTGGGGGAGGCGGAGTTGTGGGAGTGACTAGTGATGTTGATGGTGGTGAAAGTCGGGAGTGTTATTAATGGAGAAAATTTCGCCTTTAGAGATAACGATACATCAGATATAACCTTTTAGTCTTAAAACATCTCTGTGAGTAACGAATTAATAAAGCGTATTTAAAAATAACGTTTTAGGTATAAAACGTGTCTGTGAGTAACGAATTAATAAAACGTATTTGAAAGTAACGTTTTAGGTCTGTTAACTCCGTCAAATTTTTGTCTTTTTGTTACTGATTTCTTTTAATAAAATAATACCTAAAACGTTATTGCCAAATACGTTTATTCTAATTTTGTAAAATTTCAAAAAAAACATATTATTTTGGTAAATTAACTTACTTAATGGCTTACTTTGGTCAAAAATTCGGCTTATCGTAAATACAAATCATGTGTTGGCCTCGTTTCCCTTATTTTTATCTTATTAATAAGGAAAAGCAAACCTACATGAAGCTTTAACCGCCAGGCCAAGTAGCCCATACATGAGGGAGTAAATTTATAATTAAATAAACGTAATCAATGGTTTATATGCGTGTGTGTGTCTGTGTGCAACAAATAATTTGACACGTTGAACAATCTAGCAGGACATAGGCGTTCACTTCCAAACGGATATGATGGACATCCTCGGTAAGTTACTTGTGCGGTCTCTTTTTCGATTCAAATGCGTTTCAAAGTTTTGAAAGACATTAATCTTTGATCATTACTTTAAATTGAAGCGTCTCAATTCTCAATTATGCAAAAAATGACCAAAAGTTTCTTATTTACCAAACAGGCCGTATATTGTCCATCTATTCTTATCAAAGATGTACAAAAACTTGATTACTCTTTCAACTATACACAATTAGGTTGTAAATTTTATTCTTGTTGTGATGGCTATTTCTTTTTTTGATTGCTTCTGTTGGACGTATCTACTATGTGGATTGTATATGTGGATTGGCATATGAATTATGATGACTATAAAATCCTTAAGATTGATAGGAATCATGTGGTTTGTTGTGAAGTATCTAATGATATACAACTGGTTAAGAATATACAAAAACATAATTGCCCTTCAAACTCTAAATATGGTAATGCACAATCAATCAATAACTTGGCTATTATCAAGATTTGTGATAATATTGTGGATATTTTTGTTATGAAATTCCTCCCCAAGAGAAATCAATTGTTCTTCCGCACCTATACTAATCTTAATTTTTTCAAAATCAGACTCCAACAAAACTTGTGGGATCTTATAAGTGCAAATAATTCCTAAAATTGAATCACTTTTAAATTAGATTATATTGAACCGACTAAAAATCAACTCACTACAAAAAATAAATAAAATCTAACTCATGAAGTTTTGAACGAATTAGACATATCATCAATTTTTGGGCCAATATTTGACACCTCTAATAGCTTGTGCATAATGAGGGTCGAAAATATTTAGCAAGTTTCTCGCTATAAATGAGATTCAGAGAAAAAGTCCAATTTCAAATGTTTATTATATGTTGTCTTATCATAGAGACTTATTTTTAAAGTTTGAATTCGTAATATCCTACTTACACAACAACAATTTAACATTTTAATCCAAGCTCACTAGTCACTTCTATCCAAAATTATGTGAGATTCAGAGAAAAACTCATTTAAATATGTTTATTATATATTGTCTTATCGTATATTTTTTGTGAGGAACTATTTTTAAAATTTGAACTAGTGATCTCCCGACTACAAAGCGCAATTTACATTTTAGTCCAGGCTCACTTCTATCCCAAAATAAAATTATTGTAATTTATTAGTGTGATAATCCTAAAAAAAATCTCCAAGTGTAAACGCTCCCAAAAATTTGAATTCATCCAGCGCCAAACTATCTTCTTCTTCTTCACCTCTCTTTCACACAAACCCAGAGAATGCTCTCTCAGTCCTAAAGTTCAAGCTTTAATCTTTCCAAGAATCAAACTTTAACAACCCCAACAATGTCTTTTATTAAGCCATCATCTCGCTATGCTAAAACTTCTTTTGATTCTTCAAGATCTTCAACTAAATCTGACCCTTCTTCTTCTACAGACAAAGCTCTAATCAAAATCAAGAAAGGTTCAAATGGGGTTACTCAAACTACCCATCAATCCAATTTTAGCTCAATGGTCAAGAAATTTGTTGAACACAAATCTGCTTCTTCTAAATTGATGAAGCAGCAGCAGCAGCAGAAAAAGGGTGATTTGAAATTGGTTATTCCTGTGGATTTTATAGCTGAAGATTTGAAGAAAACAGCGAAAAGAGGCAGTGGTTTGAGTTCTCTGCATAAAAAATTGTTTAAAGGTTCTTCTTCTGGTGGTGGTGTGAAAAAAGAGGAAGGAAGCGCGATGAAGGCGTTAACGGAGGTTAAGGGTAATACGAGGACATTAGGAATGGTTCTTAGAAGTGAGAGGGAGCTGTTAAGTATGAATAAGGAGCAGGAGGATCAGATTGTTGAGCTTAAGCTGATGCTCGAGGAGAAGAATCGAGAGGTACTCCATTTGTATGTTGTATAATTTTAGTGTTGCTTTTGGATCTTGTTTTGCAGTTTTTGCAAATGAAGCTTTTTTTCTGTGCAGCTTAATATTTGGTGGCTAACAACATTTTGATTAAAAGCTGTGACTTTCTGAATTATTTGGGTAAATTTTTGGCCAAAGATGCTAACTTTTTGGCTTTTTAGTTTAAAGATTTTAGTTTTTGTATGTGGATTTTTTAGGAACATTGGAGGTGTAAATTGGCATCGTGACTTAGTTTGGGAAAGTTGTAGCTAATGTCTTTGGTGTTGGAGGTTTATAATCTTCAAAATGCTGCAATTATATAGTTCAAGATGGCATTTTTATTGTTGGTAAATGTTGGATGATATCACTTTTGCTGGCACATTGGTTAGTTGGAGTTGTTAATGTTTTCTAATTGATTATATGTGTATGTTACTTTAGTTGATGCTTGAAGAGAAAAGGAAAGTGGTGCTATATTTGTATACTGCATAGTTTTATCTTGCATTCTGTCATAATTTTTGATATTTTAACCCTTTCTCTCTACTGTAGAGGGAAGCTTTCTCTGTGCATCTTAATAATTGGAGACTAACTTAGAATGGAATGTTTGACCAACAGCTTGTTCTTGAAATTGTTCAAAAGTTGTGTCCTTTTGAATAATTTGGTTACATTTTATGTTAAGGTGCTAACTTTTTGTCTGTTTTCAGTCGAAGCGTTTATCTTTTGATATGTGGATTTTCAAGAACAGTGAAGGAATAAATTTGCACAAAAATTTCCTGTTCAAGATGGCACATTTGTTGTTGTAAAATGTATCTGGTGTAGGTGGTTGATAGTCTAAAAGAATGATGTAATTATCTTGGTCAAGATGGCACCTTTATGTTATCATTGGTTGTTTATTGATGAGCCAGAATTATGCTTGATTTCTAATTGAATGTGTTTGTATGTTGTGGATTTGGTTTATACAAGTTTTTTATCATAGATTTACTTATTAATGGTGTTTATTCCTTTTCTTTTTGCGAATTTCCATGTTATGGGGGCGGTGTTTGAGTTTAAACAGAAAACCAAACAACCCAAAGTTGTCCCCTTTTTTTCCTCCCATGTAATTTTCAACGTGAATCGAGTTAGTCCTCTGAGGTTACATGAAGGAATTGATGCTTTGAGCTTATGTTACCTCTTTGCTTTAATTTCTGATTTGCACATAACACTTACAGGTTGAGAAGCTTAAGGATTTGTGCTTAAAGCAAAGGGAAGAGATAAAGTCACTGAAAAATTCCATACTGTTCCCGGATGTTATGAACTATCAAGTTCAGGATCTTTTGGAAAAGCAAGGTTCAGAACTCAAACAGGCAAAGCAGCTTATACCAAATCTTCAAAGGCAGGTCACTTCTCTTACTGGGCAACTACAATGCCTAGCTGAAGATCTCGCTGAGGTAACAACAAGTCATTATTGTCTGCCATCTGCTTCATATGAATCATTTGGACTGTTTTTTGGGATCTTTCTTTTGTCTAAACCACGAAATTCTAATCTATCTTGTATTTGGAAAAGCTGCACAATTACTTATGATAAACTTAGTTAAACTCAGACATGTTTTCTGTTGATATCACTAACCTTATTAATCTTCAAAATGAAATAACAATTGCACCAAACTAGAGTTCGCGGATGTGCTTCAAAGTTTCAAAATACCTACTGCCAAAGAGAACGAGAATCTCCTTGTTTGAATGCTCCATGAACTCTTAAATATGTACAATAAGGATATTACAGAAAATAATATGATTTTCTACCTCACTGATGAACCACAAAGGCTCCTTGACATGAAAAAGTCGATATCATTCTTGGTTTCTGTTCTCTCCATCATGATGAAAATATGGAAGAACACTATATGGATCTAGTTGATATATGTTTTTCCTTTAGTCGGTAGATAGCCAAACTATCGCTTCTGCATTTCTTATAAATGATTTGGAGGGAGCTATATGTTGTGATCCTTGTATCGTTTTGTTACATCCAAGTCTGTTGGTTTGGTCCCCGTGTGCTTTGGTTGTAATAAAGCAAATATCTGTGGTAATTTATCAATTGATCAGCCTTAGATTGTTATAGAAAATGGCTGATACTATGATTTTCACAGATCAAAGCAGATAAATATGCTATACGAGGGAGCTATGACTCTTTTGGTAGCCCTCCAGAATATGATCAAGAAGAAGCAGCTAATTCTCTGGTAAATATATCTAAATAATGTGCAAAATTTTGCTAATGCAACACGAAGTTTGTTGTGAATTGAACAAAGTATCAATATTAGCTTAGATAATATCCTTTTATGCAATTATTCTGCTTAAAGTTATCATCCTTTCAAAAGAAATGTGACATGAATGTGCATTGTTAGGCATTCGCTTCAGGGGAGTAATTTGGTTTCTTTGTTTCTATTAGGAATTCAGCTCTGAGGATCACACAATTCCCGGTAGTCCAGATGACATGTTTCTCAAGGATGTAAACCCCTGCTTAACACCTTATTACGCCAAGACAAAGTCCAAGGTGAGTGCTCATGACCTGTGACATTCTTGGCGCTCTTTGAAGCACAGTGCATTTGTTTGTGAAATTCGAACATTATCAGTGAAACCCCTTCTTGGCAGGGCATTTCTGATTTGTTATTGCTTTGTTATATCTTCTCGATGCATGGTGTGCTCTTACAAATAAGGTGACTCGCGTTTCATTGTCTAACATGTTATCTTTCAGGAATTTGATGACTTCAATTCTCCTGATGCTAAAGATTTGGTTAAAAACAACATTCAAGTGTATCATGAGACAAGCTACAATTCCTGTGCAAGGAAGCTGTCGAAAAGTTCAGATTGTCGCCAATGTTCCAATACAGGCAACAAAGCAACTCGTGCAGCTCGTAGGTCTGATGAAAGCAAATGTACTTATGGAAAGCAGGTTCACAATAAGTTCTACTGAGTTGTGCTCAATCCTGACAATGCTTCTTGAGCGTCACAACGCCTTAAATCCAATATAGCTTGCCCGTTGACAACATTCTTAGTGTCAATTCCTGTTCCATTCTCTCCTTTTCGATGTATTTTTCAGAAAATCAATCTGCCTGAGTTGCCTAGACCAAGTATGTAATCAGCATACATTTTGTTGGTATGATCTTAATAAGATGCACGTTTGGAGGCTAAATTGCGTTTTTAAGATTGTATTTCAACAAATCTAGTGGTGTAGTGTGTATGCAAACATTATCCTTACTTTGTGCTTGTTTCCGATAGACTCTCAGCTCAAGCAAATATTGTCATATTGGTGATACCACACAAGTACACTCCCAAATTGGAAAGGATTCATTCGATGATATGAATCGTTGTAATTTTAAATATACTGACTATTATAAGATCATGTTGTTTCCACATATGATCTATCATCACAAGTATTAAAACCATAATACATCAAGCAAGAGAGAATGTTGTAACAAACTTATTTAGAGTTTGAAAATGTTCAACTCTTAACTATTAATTGTAAAAATATTTCTTAATGTTGCATTCTTATGGAGATATTAAAAGCTTCCATCTACATTGTTCCCACCATTAATAGCCATCTTCACAACCTGGAAAACAACTGCAAATCCAAAAGGAAAAAACAAAAGGATTTATCCCATCAATTTAAACAACATACTTGTGACATAACATAACAAGAAAATTTGGTTCTAAAAAAAATTGTTATAATAAAAATGTTGTTATAAAGGATAGTTGTTATAGAGAGGTTTGACGGTATATTTATATATAGACAAATGACTTTGATATTGATCGACAAGCCAACAAGAAAGAAGTATTAGGAAATCACACCACTTAACTAGAAATGGTTTTTAATATTTAAGGATTAGAGAAGTTATACCAGCACATTGTTATAGAGAACATATAATATAACATAACATAAAAAACTGATTGTTATTATAGTGAAACGTTGTTATAGAGGATAAAACAAAAAAACATTCAATATTTAAGTATTAGAGAAGAGCTTACAAGATCCAACCACCAAAACAGCAAAGAGTGCAAGAACAATGTGTGCTGGTTCCATTTTGTTCTTTCCTGTTAGAGGATTCAATCCTCTTCTTGTTATGTTCTTCTCAAACTTAGCCACTTTCCTCTCTGCAACTCTTTTTGATGTTGTCTGCCAAATTTTGAACAAGAAAATAAAACAAACCATCATCATTTTCCTATAATCGAATATCGCAGTGTCCAGGCTAGCTAGCTTGCACACATCTCAACATAACAAATTACTATATCATTTTCTAGTAATGGTATTGGCTAGGTCACCTTGTGTGCGCCTCAACTAGTTCCATAGTAACAAATCACTATCATTCTTCTCAATTGCTTTATAATAACAAAAGAAAAGTGAATCTAGCCGAGACAAATAATAATCTATATTTCTTTAGATAAATGTGAAGTGTTTCACCTTTCTAGTGGCTCAAGTAATTCGATTTTTCTTAATAAGTACAAGCAAAAGTAATTAAATTAAATTGTACAAACAAGGGGAGTTTTTTTTTCTTTTTTACAAAAAAAAAAAACAAAGGACAAGGAAATTATAAGTGCAAGTCCATGATTCTTATCAAATTTTTTGGGGGGCGTTTGCAAGAATTTTCTTTTCTTGGCCAATTAGAGCACGCCTCAATTATTTTGTTAGATATCTATTATTTCTCATCGGTCTAAGTATCCGATATCCCTACATTTTTTTGACTTCTATGACTTAGCGGTAGGATAATCTTCTCTTATGGTTGTAGCCCCCGCCCGGAAATAAAGAAGCAAGCCCCTTTCCGATTCATTCATTGAGAAAAAATAATACTTTTATCTAAAAGTCCTAATAGACACAAATTATAGTACTTCCTAAATTCGAATAAACTAATCGATTGTGGTAGTTTGATAGCCAACAATCAAATCAGGGTGAACCCCTTTTAGATGATACATAAGATTCATATAATTGAACTCAACTAAATTGGAATCGAAGAGTACAAAAAATTAATTGCAAGAAATGAGAAAAGAATCCAACATAAATCCCAAAAAAAAACTAGTAAAAGAGAAGAATTGTTTTTACCATTTTTGTTTTTGTTCTTGCTTTTCTTCAAGGGCTGTCAAAGGTTGTAAGAATTTGAGAAAACCTAAAACTTATATGTGAAAAAAAGAAAGAAGAAAAATTTATTTTTTTGTGCGTTATATTTGGTAGAAATCAAACATACAAAAGAGGGAAAACATTGAATGCTTTGTTATTCTAATTAAATTTGGTTAAGCATTAATTGCTTTCATACTTGAATACCAAATTTGGATTATATGACAGGTCAGTGTCAAATAACAATGTTTTATTCAAAAATACAAAGTATAGTATAAATTAAGTTGTATTCACATAATCGTCTACTCAAATAAACATCTAATAAAATTGAAGCGATACAAATATTTCTTGCAACTATGCACCATCTCCTAAAACTATATTTCTGTCAAACCTCTTAAACTAATTTGAATCATTCCGATTTTGATCAAAATTTCAAAATTATTAAGAGAGACTATTCAGTTAAAGATTTGTTAAAAGACTTTTCACCATTACTTTAGTCACAACAATTATCGATTACGATCACTATCAACCACTATACCATTGATCACTAACTACACCTTCAACAATCACAACCATCATCACTCTCAACTATCATCCCACTATCGTTAACCACCAATTCGTTGTTGTTGTTGTCATTATCCACTACCACCAATCACCTACACCGTCACAAGTTCACAACCATCACCGCCATGGTCGACCATTTTTGCCATCAACCACCACCTTACAACCTTATAATACATTGTGAATATTATATTTGAATTATTTTTATATTAAATATATCAAATATTAAGAAAAAAAAATTAATCATTCAATATTTAATATTCAAATTCAAACATCTTATTCGATTAAAAAAAATACACCCTTCATATATCACCTTGAATTTTACTAATCTTTTCCACAACTAGCAAAAAAGAAATTTATTGAATATAACCTCATATGTAATGTGTTTGTAATATATAACAATTGACATATCATATAATAAGGAAATGATAAAGCTAAACATGAAATGATTATAACACTCTCACCAACTTTGTTCTTTGATTTATTTTACAACATAGATAAAAAAGATCTAAAAAAAAAGACCAAAGTTACATTACATTATTATTATTACATTGCATTGCCCTTTCCTTTACTATTTCCATACAAACGAAAGAGACTAAAAGCTGAAATAGCAGAAAGAACTATCATGCTAAGGCTTACTATCAAAGAACTTGCAATTCCTTCTCCAACTTGGTTACAAAATTTCCCATACATATTGCATATCTTCATCCATTGTAATTCTGTTTGCCCTAACTTGGCAAACACCGCCGATTGCGCGGCCGCCGCCACCGCCGTTAGTGTCAAGTAGGCCATCAACTGCAAATTTTGGGGAAAAACGACATCTCAATAATGGATTCAGGATTTAAACTTTATAAATGCGTTATGAATTTTATCAAAATGTAAATAGACTAAAAGAAGGAATGATGTGATAGGAATAAGAATTATAAAAAAATTATTAAAAAAAAATTATGTAATTGGACCATATGTTCTATTCATTCTGAGTTCATTTATTTGGGTTATGACTCACTTCTGAATTTTTTATGAGTTATGAACTGTCTATGAATTTAATGGTTCCACTACAAACAAAACATTGATTTTGCAGCCTTGTTCTAGAATAAGTCATTATTGCTACAACTACTACTCTGCTTCCCAAGAACCATTACTAGACTTCAAAAATTCATAATAATTAAATAAGAGCTAGTGAGAGGTTTCGGATTCGAAATCTGGTTATGAATCACATTTTTAGGAAGCACGTCATTACTAACGTAAGACTTTCAGACACAAATCTGAATTGATCAGATTTCAATACGAATATTTAACACCTTATGAAAAACTAAAAAAATGAGAACATACTAGGTAGCATTTGATTTAATTAATTGTACCTGATCACCAGAAAAGATAGCCCAAGCCAATGGTTTATTGAAGAGAACAGTTCCTCTAATCATGCTTAAAATGCATCTTAGAACTTGCACCAATGAGTAGGCAGCAGCTAATCCATTGGCTATCACTAAAAACCTGCACAAACTTCACTCTTTTAACCTTTGGAGACTTTAAAACTTGACCAAATAAACACCACCACAGGTTTTGGGCTCCTAGGACTTTAACCAAAAGGCTCAGGTTCAAGATTTGGATAAAATCATCTTAATTAAAGGTCTAAATTACTGTTTTATTTTAAGTAGAATATCCGAACAAACTAAAAGTCTCGAGTTGAAAACTTGAATGAAATAATTAGTCGCCTTAGTATAAGAGCAAAACTTTAAAAAAGATTCAATATCTCTAAGTTCAAAACTTGAATAGAATGCCTTTATTAAAAACACTTTATTTCAAGTAGATTTCTAGACAAACAAAAGATATCGAGTTCAAGCTTCGAGTAGAGAACTTTCAGACACACCAAAGGTCTTAGGATTCGAGACTTAAATAGAGAACTTTATTTCTTCGAGTAGAGAAAGCTTTCATACACTAAAAGTCTAGAGTTCTTAACTTTGAATAAAGTCTCCTCTAGTAGAGAGTGCGCTTTATTTCAAGTGAAAAACTTTCAAAATACAAATTTAAATTTGAATTAGTCAGAACCAAAATGAATACCACATACAAACCAAATGAATTAAACAAGAGAAGAGAAAATAACTTACACAAGAGCTTTCATATCAGTAAATTTAGCAATTTTCTCAATAGAGAAAATAACTTTAGCTTGTTTGTCAGTCCCAATAAGAATAGCACCAAGAATTGCTAAACCAAAAATGATACACCTTAACACAAGCTCAGTTACTCTCACTCTCCTATCAATAACTTTCAAATTATTTCCATGATAAACTGGAACATTTCCAGGACTAACTCCAATTCCCAAATAATTCATCTTTTTTTGTATAACACAAACTCAAAGCCTTTTTATTATTATTATTAGCTTGGAGAAAGCACAAGAAAAGGGCAATTGCAATTTTCCAAGAAAAGTTGAACCATGCACTTATATAGAAAAAAACTCTCAATGTGTGTGTTTCACATATTTAATGCAACATTTTAATTATTTAGATAAAAAATACATTATGAGATATGTAGTGATGGAGCTTAGCTGCACCTATTATAGGACTGAGAATGCCTAGAGTAGCTAGTTTATTAAGTTAGTGGTTTTGATCATTACCTTACTTAAAGAGTAAAAGAAATAAATTTAACTTTTTTTCTTATATATTTTTCATAACCTAACTCACTTATTAGAAAACTATAGGTAGATCAAGATTATTATTTTTTAATCACAATTTATGCGACGTTTTTTTTTTTTTTCCTATTTTATTAAAATATGATATTCTTCTATAGTTATAAACACTAAAACTCTAAATTTTTCATTTTAATAAGTTGAGTTATAATCATACAGATATAATCGCTTGTTTTAAATTTTAACTATTTCAATTTTTATTTTATTTTTTCTTAAATTGTGTGGTAAGAGAGTAATTAATCTAATAAAATGGTAATCAACTTCCTCTAACAAATTAAAATCCTTTCGTAATATAAAAAATAATAATAGTATTAACATATTTTTGTTGTCATTATCGATCAATACATATAACTTCGAATTCAATAAAATTCAGTGAAATGTAGGAAGGGTATAGTATGAGTATTCGAATTCAATAAAATTCAGTAAAATGTAGGAAGGGTATAGTATGAGTTTTCTCAACACGTCATAAAATCAGAATTTTCATTAAAGTGTTCGAAATATAAAAAGTAATCATATTAAGAAGTTAAAAGAAGATCAACATTTATTATATATGCATAAAAAATATTTTTTCATGTATATAATATAATCTTCTGGCGAAGGAGATTTGAAGGAACTCATCGACTCTTTCTAGCTCCGTCCCTGCTCTCACTCACACACAACGCTCCACATGTACAAATAGGAAAAAAACACCTCAATTTTCATGCATAATAATGCAATAATTGGAGATGGGAAAGAAAAGTAATAAATGGAGTCTGATCAGCTTGCAATTGAATGAAGGCAATGCCCCTTCTGTCTCATTTCAATCCTTATATTTCGCTTTTTAAAAGTCAAATTATGTGAACATTAATAAGTATTTTATAACATATTTTTTATTAAATAAATAAAAAAATTATAATTTATAATACTTATTGTATTTTAAATATCTAAATTTTAAATATAAAATATTAAATTTATCTAATTTCATTTAACTTACTTTCAAAAATAAAAATATTACAATTAATTTGAAACGGAGGGAATTTTATATTTTCTGGGAAGAGACAACAATTACTTGTCCCAAGGTGCAAAGAGAGATAAGGATGAGAAATTGCCTTGAATTTTCTGCTGAATTATAGTGTGGTGAATGACATTTATGATGACCATTATTTCATCTCCATGCATACCAAAAGGGACATAACAATGTGTTTTATAATTTTTTTTCTTCCTGTTTTTAATTATTTATTTTTAAAATTATTGAACAAATAATGTAATTGTTTTTTAATTACTCATTCGATGTTTGATATATTTTCTTTGGAATCATAATTTATTTAGCCATTGAAAAAAGAAGGGAAAAGTGTGAAAAATGCTCTAACTTTGGCCGAAATTGCTGTTACGATACCAAACTTTATGGATGACCTTTTACCCCCCCGCACTATTTAATAGTGTATTTTATATGTATATATGTGCCCACGTGGACATATTACTATTTATAATGATGCAATAATTATGATGTCCACGTGGACACATATATACATTTAAAATACACTATTAAATAGTGCAGGGGTAAAAGGTTCTTTCCAAAGTTCGATATCGTTACAATAATTTCAGTCAAAGTTCGAATATATTTCAAACTTTTTTCCCAAAAAAAGATGTCAACTTGAATCTAAAATCTATAATTAAGAGCGAAGAATCATATCTGTCTCAGGCTCATCACAATTATGTGTGTGTGAATCATAGGTTGGAAAATCTAAGGAAAAAAGAAACAAAAATCCCAAAGTTGCTGAAATCATAATGAAGACCACACTTGATGGTTTCCTTTAGTGAAAGTGGTAGGGACATTGGTTGCCAAAGGTGTGTATTTTCCAAACAAAAAAAGATGTTTTCAATTTGTGATAATTTAGATTCAAACCGAAAAAGTTGTATTTCAGGAATAAGCGTTCTCTATCAATTATTATTTCATTCCAAAAGCTCGAATTTAAAAAAAAAAGGATAATTATGAATTTGAATAATTTTGATAATCTAATATACAAATTATGTACAAAGTATATCAATAGTATGTATGTTGTGTATATTGATAATGTATATATTAGGCATATTTTGATCATATTGATGGTTAACAATAGTGCTAACTATTCAAATTGTGAAGGTGAAAAGCAATCCAGTAGCAGGTACAACTACTTCATTCCACTAACAAAAGTGCTAAAATAAAAAAGAATTCTTCCATCGATTTGATTTATATATTCATCTAAGTTACTTATTAGATTACGAGAAAATGAATTTATCTTACTAAAAAATTTCATGAGTTTTTTGAATTAATATATAAACAGATCAATAACCAACTTAAGTTTGAGCGAAGTCGTGCTTTCGTAAGCTAATTTTGAGGTCTAAGGGTAAATTTATAGTTTTAAAATGGTCAACAAAGTACAAACATTGAATTATATTATTACACACTTCTAACGAATTAAGTTGCCCATTTAAATATTATATTTTTGAAAAATAATTGAGTTAGCATTGAATTCTCATCAAGCAACAAACGACAGGCTAAGATCTTGCTATATATGATTATTTGACTGTTAGTCACCATCAAAATCATCATTTATTTCTTAGATTAATTAGATCGTGATTTCTAAGGAGTAAAGATTATGAAAATCGATAAGCGATTAATAAATGTTAACATGATTTATTTTGATTCGTAAAAGCCTTTAACGAATAGAGTTAATCGATATTTTTATGTGAAGAATTAGAAGATAGTCAATAAAATAGAGCGCTTGAGAGTTTACTCAACGAGACTTATAATTTGTCTATATTGCATCTAAGTTTGTCTTTTGGTGTGCTAGTCTGCTAGACATATACACATTTATATTAGCTTGTTGTACAAACTTTGGAGGAAAAAGTATAATGTGTAGGAGGGGTTTTGACTATATTGTAGGTTCAAATTTTCTAAAAATAATGTTTCGTTTGCATTTAATTTTAAAAAAATAATGATCAGATCGAGACTTCTAGAGAGAAAAGAAAGTGAATAAGAACATAACTCTTCTGTAATTTAGAGTGTATTATTTTTGACAAAATCGAACACACACTTTACGATATTTCTGAAAAAAATTAACCAATATAACTTGTATTAATGCCCAATATTAGTCATTTAAAGTAAAAATGTGGTGATATTCTTGATAACTTATGTGAATTAGACCTCTTTTATGATTGTATATAGTTGAAAGTTGAAAGAATGGAATTGGGAAATGTGTCCATTTTGATAAGGAAACCCCATATTCACGATTAAATTCCATATTGTTGGGACATAAACATAAATATTTATGTCAGACAAAATGGAAATTTCAATATCATGCATTTACCTTATTCAATAAAATAAATAGTAGTAATACTTTAATAACTACTTGTAGATATAAATATTAATTGGTCCTCTTTTTTGCTTCATCTTCTGCTTTTATCCCCACATTTTAGACTCAAATTTTGTTCACACACGCAACATATCATATGGTTCTTAAGTCACTTTTACTAGACTATAAATGTTGTGAATTTGAATAATTCAAATAATGCTTATCTATCAATTATTTGGATAGAATGGGCCAATTAATTGGACAACCCAACAAGATATTTGCTTGGGATCCGATCTAGATTGATATATATCGCATCTTGTTGGAGCAATATATTTTTGTATATTATGTTATAACTTTATAGAGTTAGTTATCCGATTCCCTGCTTCGTTTACTATGTTCTAATATATCATCTTCTTATGTTATTCTTTCCTTAATTAGTGTTTGCTATTACCTTATTGTTCGAATTTTGAAATATATTTTAGGTTCATTGAGTATAAATATCTGTGTTATCTTAAATTTGTATTTTCACTCCATATATTAGGATATTATAATATCCTACATAAAGGAATCAAAATTACATATTTGAAACTTAAATGTGCCTAAGTCATGTATCAAAATAAGCTTTGTAACACTAGCTAAATTAGCTTAATTAATATTAACCTTATTGATTGTCCAACTAATAAAATTCCTTTGTTATTTCATTCAATCAATTTATTTCATTTCTTCAAAATATTCATGACGTGCGTTAGCCGTTCTAGAAAATATAAAATACTAGTAAAAGGAATTCTGGAGATTGAGAATATCGTCTAATATTTTCATTGACAATTATCTTTTCTTAGGAAATTGGGGATAATTGAAATATCAACTTAGTAAGGTAAAAGGTGTCAACGTATTTGAAGACTTTCTGGTTTTTTATTTTATTTTATAATCGCGGGGCTTCAACTAACTCCACGAGATACGGACTAGTTTACATGAATAAAAATAAAGAACGGATCTAGAGTTTGATATTAGGGGAAAAGAAATAAAAAGAAAAATAAGAGAGGTAAACTTATAAGAATGACATTGGATACTCAAACCAAAATTCTCACATCTTTCCATTAAGTAAATTCGTTTATGTAAGTAAAAAATAATAATTAAAACATATAAATAGACAAAAGAAGAAATAACACAAATTTAATTTAACTCTGGGAAACAAGATTGATCAAGGAATAACCTCAAATTTGCAAACATCATGGCCTGTCAATAGAAAATGACAAAAAAATAATTAGTTAAATTCTCTACATTACAAAAGAAACTAGTGCACTATATTAGTAACACTCCAATCGTAAATAAGTTGGAGTCGACTATACAAACCATAATAACTCCTAGAATGCATAAAACCTAAAGTAAACGTACTAATATGATTGAAACACATTCTCCACTAATGTCTATATGAAAAGTAGTATAAATTGCAAGTTTTTCATATTAGTCCATAATTTACGTCTCGAGAAGCGAAAAGTGACGGGACAAATAAAGGGAGTAATTGATTAATTTGATGGAAACTTACTTGGATCACGGGCAGTTAAAAGAGCAGCAGAATTGAAGTAGCAATTAGCCCCTTTTTGTTTCATGTTTTGGTAGTAGCTATTGAATGCATAAGAGGCATGTTCTTTCACAGTATTTGGAAGGTAGCATGGTTGATTCTCTTGTATTTTTGTGCAATTTGCTCCATTTTCACATGCCCATTTCAGGGCTTGAACCAACTCATCATCTGGTGTTTGTTCATCAGCTATGCACCAATCATGAAATTGTCCCTCTACATACATATATCAAAGAGTACTTCAACATTATTTAATCAGATATCTCGAGTTCATTCAAATTTCAAAATAACAAATTTCTAGATAAAGGAGTACTTTGTCCCAACTTGAACCTAAATAAATTGGTCCAGATAGGTTCTGAATACCAGATGATTAAACAAACAAAAAATAGACTCTTACTCTTAACTATCTATATACCAAAGTGCCCGGCCCAAAAATATAGGAGACACAGAAAATTTCATATAGTCGATTCTAACTCGTAATGAATTAAGACGAAGTTGATTAATGATAATAAAGTGTGCCTTTTTTTCATACTTTGGTGGAACTAGGCTATTAGATCCCATTGCCAAATCTTGACAAGTAAAACATGGCAATAGATCTAAAAATTTGCAGCCAAATTATATTCAATTCTTAGTTAGATCTAACCATTATAACAAGTTAAAATAGATAGTTAAACAATTACTACTAGTACTATATACTTACTATAATAAGAAAAACCAAATTCTTACCAGATTTGAAGGGAATAATTGAGAAGAAGATGAGAACAATTAGAATCTTTATAAATCCAAATGGCATTGATCTTGTATGAATATATCTTGAACTAGACATGCTCATTGCAATTTATGAAATTTGAATCCTTTGATTGTGTAAATAGTGACTTAAAATGTATGCAATCATATTACAAATTGTCTAGTTTGCCCTCAAGTATCAACACATGTTATAGGATTTATATATTTAGTATAAAGGGTCATAATTGTCAATAGACTATAAGGCATATAATCTTTACAAGCATATAGATCACCGACTTGAGAAGAAAACATAAAGCTAAAAAAGTGGAAAATTCCCCTCTCTATGTCCTCCACTTGTCTATTGTAATAGGTTGATTCTCCTTCAAGCATTACAATCTTGAGTATATGGCACGTAAATATAGACTAATTAATGGCCTAATACTATCTCAACAATTAAACTAGAGTATGATGGTAAGTGGTGGCAATAACTAACTCTGATCGATAATGAATGTGCGATGGTGGTTGTTGTAGCTAAGTTAGGTGTGATAATGTCTGATAGTAATAATTATACTGTGGTGGTATGTAGTGATAGTTAATGATGCCAAATTATAATTGCATCAGACGATGGTAGTAGATAGTGATGGTAGTGATAGAGATAGAGATGATTAACGGTCAACATTATATAAAAGTGTTTATGATGTCTGAGAGTGGTGGTAGCTATTGATGACAAATTATAATTGTGGTGGACGATTGTGATAGATGGTAGTGGTCTGGTAGTAATTACATCGACAAACATGAGATAATGGTTGGTGGTGGTGATTCAGTTAATGATAATTGATAGTGATAATAGTAAATAGATGATGCCACCGCCCCCGCCCCTCCCGACGGAATGTGGTGATTGACAATAGTGATTAAAGTTCAAATAAGCAAGACCAAAAACATTGTGGATCCATGAAGATGGGCCGGACCATAAAAATTGATTAATAGCAAAGCCCAAAATTGACCTTCAAGCCCAACAACTGTTTAGAGTGAATCCCCTGCCGTTCTTCTTCCTTTCTTGGTTCATCCTCCAAATTTGACAAAGCTTTCAACTTTCTCTGTTTTTGGAGTTTTGAGTATAAAATCCATTGATTTTGATCCCAAAATCATACTAAACAGTGCTTAGCAAACAAAGAAATGAGTAATTTCTCCATTTATATTCATCATGTGCAGCAATGAGGAGCATTAATGGCAGAAAAATCGTTTCTTTATTCAAATCTGAAAAATTACTTCAAAACCCAGAAACAGATATATGAATGGCAGCAAGAATCTCCATCAAACACTTGACCCCTTATTTTTCTTTCACAAAAAAATCCCAATTCTCTTCATTAACACCTACTTATCAATCCAAAGCTTTGGAATTTCTTGATTCATGTCAAAGTTTGGCACAGCTCTTTCAAATCCAAGCACATTTGATAATAACTGGTCTTTTACAAGTACAAAATCCCTCATATTCTTGCAGATTTTTGAAGCTCTGTACTCAACATTGTGATGATATTGAATATACTGCATTGGTATTTAAGTGCATTCATTTTCCTGATACTTTTTCAGTTAATACTGTTATAAAAGCTTATGCTTGTAGTTCTTTGCCTGATAATGCTGTAGTTTTCTATTTCCAAAGGCTTAAAAATGGGTTCTTGCCTAATAGTTTTACATTTCCACCTCTCATGAGTGCTTGTGCTAGAAGGGGTCGTTTGGATTCGGGTCAGAAGTGTCATGGACAAGTTGTGAAAAATGGTGTTGATGGAGTTTTGCAAGTGCAGAACTCTTTAGTGCATTTTTATAGTTGTTGTGGTTTTATTGATCTTGCTAGGAAGGTATTCGATGAAATGCACCAGAGGGATGTTGTGTCTTGGAACAGCATTATGAATGGATATGTAAAAGTGGGTGAATTAGTCGTTGCACGACAGTTGTTTGATGCAATGCCAGAGTGTAATTTAGTTGGGTGGAATGTCATGATGACTGGGTATTTGAATTCGAATAACCCTGGGAAGTGCCTAAAGTTGTTCAGAGAAATGGCACAGAGGGGATTGAATGGGAACGATACAACTATAGTTATTGCGGTTACTGCTTGTGCTAGGTCAGCTCGAATGAAGGAAGGAAAATCTGTTCATGGGTGTCTTATTAAGGCATCGAAAGACTTGAATTTGATTGTTAGTACGACTTTAATTCATATGTATAGTAGATGCGGAAGAGCAGAAATAGGTCGTTTAATTTTTGATCGGATATCGATCAAGAACATAGTTTGCTGGAATGCAATGATTTTGGGGTATTGCATTCATGGAATCCCAAAAGATGGGCTTAATCTGTATTCAGACTTGCTGAGTAGTAGATTAGAAAGTACAGAAAAAAATCATGTTAAGTACCATGCGCTTCCAGATGAAATCACATTTGTCGGTGTCTTATGCGCTTGTGCCCGTGAAGGACTGTTAACAGAAGGAAGAAAACACTTTGGAAACATGAGTGATGTGTTTGGTATAAAGCCCAGCTTTGCACATTATTGGTGCATGGCTAATCTCTTGGCAAATGTTGGCCTAATGCAAGAAGCAATAGAAACACTGAAGAACATACCAGTGGAGAGCAATTTGCCACTGGAATCCTCATTGTGGTCTGAATTGCTTGGCTCAGCACGCTTTGGACGGGATGTAAGTTTAGGAGAACAAATTGCGAATAAGTTGATTGATCAAGACCCCAAGAATTTTTGGCATTATTTATTGCTGGTGAACATCTATGCTGCAGCTGGTCGTTGGGATGAAGTAGCTCAGACAAAGGAGAAAATGAAGAATAGAGGAATAGAAAGAACACCAGGTTGCAGTTTAAAAGACTTGAAGGAAATTGTTCACAACATGTCAGCCACATAAAGTGCAGGTATCTTTTTGTTAGCTGGTGTCTTCTATTTACCTGCGTAATAGCCTTTGCTTTTAAGGAAAATCATACTTAGATGTATGACCCTACATATTCTCATATCATACATGTTCATAAAGTTTGTGTCCTACTTTCTGAGAATATATCGGCTGGGAACCTAAAAGTGATACTGAAGATATCACCATGAGGTCTTAGGTTCAGTTCCCAGCAGAAATAAAACACTAGGGGGTCGTTTGGTAGAGTGTATTCGAGAAAATAATACTTGCATTAGCTTGATGTATTAGTAGTACCTTGTTTGGTACACTTTTCTAACCTATGCATAACTAATGCTTGTATTAGTAATACACTCTATTGTGTATTGAAGAGTGTATTACTAATGCCATTCATTTCTATGCATTAGTAATGCAATGGGTTCTAATGCATGCATTAACATTATTAAAGACACAATTGCCCTCAAAAACTTTTTTTACATCCTTTCCACTATATTTGTGGAGGGTACTTTTGTAACCAAATATTTTTTCTAAAAAAATTATGTAATGCATAATATTTTTAGTACACCAAACCAAACATTGCATTAAAAAATCTCATCATAACTAATGCAAGCGTAACTAATACAAGCATTACTAATACACTATATTTTGTATTATTCTTATAAACTCTACCAAACGACCCCTAGGTGATTACTTTCCATTTGTTCTAGCTTTGGTAGATAGAGTTACCGACCTATTGTTAGTGGGAGGTGACAGGTATCCCATGGAATTATTCAAGGTGCGCACAAGCTGGCCCCGGATACCACGGTTTAAAAAAAACAAATAATTGGGTACTTTATGGGAAGACCAATATTAACAAATCATATTCCTTTCATAGTTAAACTTGTTTGCGTTACTTCCTTTTTTGAAAAATAGTTGTTATTCTTCATTTAAGACGTTATAGCTTATTTAGGTGCAATATGTAGATATTACTGGTTAATGGGTGTATCTTTATTGCAAAAGTATTCAAAACCTTTTTCTTTGTCGTACATTTATCCAAAGTCACCAGTGTTTCCATGCTATGAAGTTTTTATAGATGTGTGTGGTAAAAGAGTGAATTTAATTATCTTAACTCAAGTGATGTGAGTAATCTTCTTTGCTATGCTCCATAAAAAAGAAGAAATAAAAAATTGGTTGAAGGACAAGTAAGTGATTAATTGCACGAGCAACTTAATTGCAGTTTGAGTAGCTGTACTCTAGTAAGAGCAAATATACTGTTTTTTGTGGTTAATTTAACTTGTAACACCACTCTTTTGTCAATTTTGAGTTTGGGTAGACTACGAACAAGATCTTTCATATTACGGTCTGATACCTTTCTCTTGTTAGAGTCGTTTTTTAAACTGGATGTAGTTGACAAGCTAGCTAATGTTGTGTTGAATGGAACATGGAAGAACAGGTTAAAAAGTCCGTCTTATAGTCTTGCCTCCTTTCTTAATCACACCAATCCTGTAACAGATTAATGCTTGTTGACTATTTCTCTAAGTTAATTCACCCCACATAATCTTGGGAATTCTGTGCCAACCCTTAAATAGGTACTCCCTATCTTAGAATTCAAATTCTATGAGCATAACTAGATATCTTACTCCTATCATCTTTGTTTGATTTTTCCAGCTGTCTGTGCTTCTTTGATACTTTGGGCTCTAACAATGAAGAATTTAAATTGCACGAGATGCAGCAGCAACTTCAATGGAAGCTTTTGATGGATCTATGGCTAACTGTCCTTGCATCAGAAGGAACTTTGAAAAAGCTAAACATCATGGGAAAGACTTAACTGCTATGATGGATAAGTACCTTCATGCATATGTGTCAAAGTATTTGTACTTATTTGAGAGGTAACAAATTGTATACCCTTGAAACGACCAAAAATAAAATCGTATACCTTTGAGATCTCATCAGGATCCTGCTTATTATTATTTTTTTCTTCTCAGGAGGCTTTACTGATGACTTTCTTGCAAACTTAAATGTCTACTGATGTGCCCTTGTCCAAGAATGACTCAAAAGTCCAGATATGCGGGGCTCATGGGATGCTTTACTGGTAAACTCCAACTTTGTTTTCAGATGTTGATGGTGTTCTTCTGTTATAACAAACAATATTCAACTACAAAATGCATGAGTCAACTAAATGTTTTCCTGATCACCTCTAGGATTTCTGATTTCAAAATGGATTTTGGAATAAAGAATGACTTGGAAGATGGGAATACTGCAATCACATCCTACTTTGGGTCTCTACAAGAAGGTCCATAAACAGATGGGAGATGTGTGGAACGGAAGGTGGTGGTATAAACTGATTGTGAAGATGATGGAAGAAAGGGCAGAACGAACATTGAACTTGCCCCTAAATCATGGCTATTCTTGGTCAAACTGAGATGATAGAATATGTAACTGGCGGATGGAAGCTTTTATAGTGGCAGTCACCTAGCTCTCTTTTTGACATTCAGAGGGTAAAGCTTTCGAGATCCTGAAGAGAGGCAATAAAACACCATCAGGACATTTTGGCTGATGATGAAACTTGCAGTTCCTTAACCTGTTATCGCACTTGAATGTCCTTGCTTAGTTTGAATACACAACACCTGAGTTTATGTGGTCACTGACATCTACATAAGTAGATCATGTACAAATCTGTCATTGGATGGTGTGCTTACCGCGCATATTTTGACACCTCAAAATGGTTTACGATTCTGATATAAAGGCATTTTTTTCGTGAAGTTGACAGTTTTGGTTGATATCAACAAGTCTGGTCATTGCACTATCCATATAAGACTAGACATGTTCTAGTAAGTAAAACAGAAGATGGGGTAAAACCACGTCTTACTTAGCAATGAAATTGCACACTCTTTATCATACATAAGTAAATACTGCACTTTTAGAGCTTGAAAGGCAATCAAGTTTTGTACATTCTCAACCAACGATAAATATGATAATATTAGAAGCAATGCAGTCTTTTTCTAATTCTCACATTCGACAAGCTGAGAAACCTCTGTTCCATACACAATGCATACAGATTCTTTTTGTAAACACCAAGATTTAACAAAAGATATATATGTTGCTTTTCTCCATTGAAACATCTCTGGTTTCATTCAAGCCAAGTACTCCACATGATGGATAGACGAACACTTCTCCAAGATATCTACTGGCATTAATTTCTTGTCCCCCAGACCTACCAGCTAAAGATGACATTGTACTCCAAAAACTGGAGATAAACTAAGAAGAATATGAGAGTTGTAACATAACAAGAAAAGAAGAAAAAGAGTGTCTCAATCATACATAAGAAACTAATAAGTAAGTGATCTTGGAGAAATCAAGCTTTCTGTAAAAGCATGTCCATCACATATGGAATCACATGAAGGCCATGCTCCACATGGTCCACAACGTGTTGGATAAATCAAGCGTTCTCTAAAAGCATGTCCATCAAATATGGTATCACATCGAGGCCATGCTCCAAATGGTCCACAGCGTGTCCTAAACATAACCCCTTCATTGCACCAGAATAGCATTTCACCATCTGCAAACCTATATTTCGGTATAGAAATAGCACCCGTAGGATCTTCTACAGATAAGAATGGAATCCAAGATTCCTTGATACCATACTCTTTCAATACCCATAACTTAATAGTACGCTTACCCGGATAAATAGAATTAGAATAAACACAAAGCATTCCTTCCAACACTGTAGCGCCAATAAGCGCCGTCAAGGCTGACATTTCCTCCGGAAAAGGTATATCTCCGTACACTTCATTTGAAATACTAAACGACACCACCACAGCTTGATTTCGTGAGAAAGCGATCCAATGAAATGCCGCATGTACAAATGCCAAAAACTGCCTGCAAACGAACTGGTTGTCAATGCCACGAGGATGCTCATCAATTCTTCTCCAGGAGCCACCTTTCAGCGCGAGAATTTCACCAGGAAAAGAGCAACCCTGATAATGCTGAAAGATCTTATACCCACCACTGGTTGAGTCATAACCCAAACCAAAACAAGTAAGGCTCCCCCGTGGAAATTCCGGAGAAGGAAGTACTATTGATTCTCTTGTGGAGGGGTTCCAAAGCAAAAGTGTGGAGTGTTTATCTTTAAAATTATCACGAACCTCCATAACAGCCAGGCCATCATAACAACAATGGATTCTGCAGTGCCATGGTGTAGGGTTTGAAGGGAAATTGAGTTTTTGTACATCCTCAACCAGCTGAACCGGCAACAAAGGACAACAATACATGGAAAATATACGATTCTTACTGCACATTTGGATAGTAAGAAGTTTCTGGGAATCTTGGTCATTCTTGGCACGATTGAGATGCTTCTTCTTAAAGTAAGGCTCGGAGATCAACGTTTCCCAATATTTCGAAACACATTTGAATCGAGTAGAGACTGCACAGGTAACCGGCTAAGGATGTCCATAAGTATTATCTCTGGGAAGTGAATTGACAGGGCCTAGATAGGACAAGAAAGAGCGATCAGACAAATTTTTTTTTATAGTATTCATATATTAGACATTTCAACCAAGAGTTCAGAAAAGATAAACCAGAATTTGTTTTATTTCTTCTATCTACTATTTAGTAACAAATATTTGAAGTGGAGAATACTAAAATTACTCGGCTCTTGACAGTGGCACCAAGTAAACAACAAAAGGGCAATGTACTTCAAGAATTTTCGAGTTTGAAGCCTTGACTATAGTTGTGGTGTCCAATTTGACAAAATAAATCGGTGAAGGCACAAAACTGGTAATGAGAATAAAAAGCATAAATTTCACATTCTTTTCCAATGGGGAAGAGAAAGAACATATAGAATTGGCGTTGATAGGTAACCATATTATCTTCATTGGAAAAAGTTTATCTTTAGGGAGGTTATCACCTGGGAAAATGTTTAACACACAAGCATCTAATTCCAGCCAACAACAATTAAAAATACTCAATTGTAAGTGACCACCCAGAAATCAGAACTTACCCAATCAACATCCATCTGGTTTGTGTTATCATTTGACGGCTCCACAACACTCTTCCCTGATTTAATTAAAAAATTAAGGCTGGTTATAAAGCAAAATAGAGGGAGAAGACTTAGGATGTAGCTGGTGAAATAGTCGAGGTGCATAAACACACACACACAGACAGAACAGCAGCTGCACAAAACAAACAGATACCTTTGGAGATCTGATTAAATTTTTGGGTTGCATCAACTCCACTGCTAATAAGAATTTGATTGAAAAGATCAACCTCTAACTTTGGAATTGCAATGGATTTCTTCTTCTTCTTCTTCTGTTTCTGTATCTCTGGAGCAGAACTACTATCTGCTAATTTTCCCTCATTCTTAATTTTTTGTGTCATCTTTCTTTGGACAGATTAATGGTTTCTCAATTGCTAACTATTGATTGAAGAGACTCAGTTTTTTTTTTATTTGCAAAAGAAAATGCAAATTGGAGGAGGGCAGGGAATTTCTTGTCAATCAGGTGCTATTATCGAGCTGCGATTGCTTGAAAAAAATCAATTGAATCATTGGGTGGGATAAAAGGAAGGAGTGTACCTGCGCCGCTCCATGATCGGATGCGCAATCTTGTTTTCTAGGGTTTATTTTTCTATTGAAAAAAAGTTTTAATTTTATTCATTCATTATCACAATTTATGCAACACAATTATTAATTGAAGGGTCTAATTAAAGCAAATATTAGTTAGTTAGACTATTATAAATTAGGGAACTTTTTTATTATTATAAAAAAGAAGAGCATTATAATGTCAATGATTTTAGGATGTGAATAATAAATTATCATGACAAAAAGGAGAAATTTCGCAAGGACAACTGTTTGATAAATGACCTCTTTATTATTTCTTGCAATTATGATTCTTTGTCATATGATATCACCGTCTAAAGATTCCTTTTGAGCAAACTGAAAATAGCATGAGAAAATGTTAGATTGTGGTCCAAATTTGTTCTAAGTTATTCAAACACTCAATGACAATCTAATATTTTAACAGTAAGATTGGGAAATTTTGAACAAACATGAGACAAAATCTAATGTTATTTGGAAGGTAACTTCTTAAGGGATATATTTGCACGACTTCTAAAAATAGAGACACCATAAATAGTGGTGTAAAGAAGGATATTTCTGTAATTGACAAGAGGTGCACCATAAATTCACATAGAAGAAGCTCCAAATATGACACAAAAGGAAAATTCCCAACAAAGGAAGAAATTTGTATCTCCTTATCAACTTCAGGGTATTTGTTTCTTTCTGTGTTTTTTTAACCTCGGGTTTGCGGGTGTTATCGTCTATTTGGGGATGACCACAATTTTCTATTGCACCGAAAATAATTGTGAAGCCGTCAAAGAATTCAAAGACGATGGATGTTGTTGATCAGGTTACTTCATTTGCTGGTTGAACTTAGAATCTAGGATTATTGGGTATGTCAAAAAGGTGTTTTTCCTGTGTTTAGTTTTACTCAAATTATTGTTAAAAAAATTCAAACCCTGGTGGGAAAATGTAGCTGAACAATGAATAACGCATACAATCTCTGGAATTTTTTCCTCACTGGTCTGGTCACCAGAATTCCCTGGAACTTTAGAGCACACCTACCCTAGTGAGACAAAAATCCAAAAACAAAGCCGACAAATCATTACCAAGCATCAATGGCTTCAATCATAGAACCACTAGAAAATAATGTGAGAAAACTAATTGATGCTTTTTTTTACTACCATGCCAATTTATGTATTCACTGAGTTATTTTTTCAAACTAGACACCACAACCATAGCCAAGGCACTAAACATATTGGAAATTCCTAAAGTACTTCACCCATTTGTTGCTTACATGGTGCCACTGCCAATTGACAAATAATTTCATCTGCTTGAAATTTTCTAATTTATTATTTCTCAGTAAATAGTAACAACATCAACATACCCGGTGTAATCCCACATGTGGGTCTAGGGAGGAGGGTGGTGTGTACGCAGCCTTGCCCCTACCCTGTGAAGGTAGATAGGTTGTTTCCGATAGATCCTCGTCTCAAGTAAAGCATAACCAAATCAAATACATCAGCAGAGAAGTCATGCTCAAAATAATGAAGAAGAGAACAATAGCAACAACAAATAATACGAAAACCAAAGCAAAGAAAACATAGGTAATACTGAAGTCGAAGAATACGGTAGTATGAGAGTACTAATAACAACAAGGATAAGTAACTAGCCAACGCTCAACTACCTACTAATGTTCCACCCTAATCTCCATCCCCATCCTCCATATCTTCCTATCTAGTCTCATATCATCGGTAAGCTGCAATCTGCATGTGTGCTAGTAATTTGATGAAATCATGAAATTTTCAAGATTTATCTTTTCTAAACTCTTAATTGAAATTGTTTGATATTTGAATACCTTAAAAAAAAATTGTATGATCACATTTTCTTTTTTATCTAGCCCATGGCAACTCAGGAAATACTTATGAACATCCTCAATAGGTTACCTGAACGCTCTCTTTTTTTATTCACATACAACAACATACCCAATGTAATCCCACAAAGTGAGAAATGAGGAGGATAAAGTGTACGCAAACCTTAACCCTACCTGGTGTTAAGGAATATTGGAATGCATTTTCTTTATTATACATGATCCCGGGCTTTTTCACGCCATACAAACTATAGGTTTGAGGATGGTGAACTCCTAATTCAATTCATACATTTTAATATTTTACAACATCAAAGGACCATTTGGATTTTGGCCATACAGTTCAGACTGTTTTCATTCAAAAACAACTCAACAGTAAGTAAGAAATCACAACTCACCGGATCAATATCCATCATTATTTGATGCCTCCCCCAACTTGAAAAGCTTTGCCTCTTCTTCTATTGAGCTTCAATTTGAATTCTAGGGTTTTTTTATATAGCAGAAGGATTGCGCGGTTTGGGAAATTGGGAATGATAGATGGGCCGGTTCGGGTTCTCCTCTCTAAATTCAAGTTTTTGCACCGGTCGGATTCTCCCTATTTTCGGGTCTCTTCCAAATTATATGGTTCAAATCTTAATGAGTCGTGATTTAAAGTTATTGAATTTTAAATCAGCAACATATACATAGTCGATGAATTCTCAAGAATATAAAATTTTCCACTAAAGCAATTGAGTTCAATGAACTAGTAGGCGACATTCTAACTTTACCCTCGACTCTAATTCTTTTCGTATATTTGATATGTAATTTCTTATTTCTTTTTTGCAGTGGCATATAATTTACTTTTAACATTATATTTAGTATAATTAAATATTTGCTTATGTATGATTGAACCACTTTCTGTTGTTTTTTTGGTTACCATGTTACAACCTCTAGTTCGGGTCGGGTCATTTTTAGTATACCATATGCAAAGTGAATTACCCAACAGTGATTGCAAGTAATCACATACGAGATACGACCTATACACAATCATAACATGCTTTTCTAGGCCGCTAAGTCAGGAATAGAGTGTTAACGGTAGACATTACATCATGTTCAATGGAATAACGCTAATAGTCAAATAATAGCAATATACATGCCATAAGAAGCATAATCCATTAAGATCTGCCAAAAAGAGGAATTAAAGCCTTAACATATATCTTTCAAACAAAAGCATCAATAAGGTGTTAAGGTCTTCATTACGACCAACCTACTTTAACTCATCAAAATCTCAACAATAACAACAAGAAGAAGAAGCTATCAATATCTCACAAGAGCGGTAAGCTCCTGAAGTAATATAACAAGACGTACATTCAAATTATCTCTTGTGAGAATTTCAGTTACTGTGCTGGGGAATATTGGAAAAACAAATGTCATTCCTGATGATAACAGAAGCAATGCACTCTTGTCAATTTCTCACATTCAACAAGCTGAGGAAACCTCTGTTCCTTACACAATGCGTATAGATTCTTTCTGTAGACACCTAAGAGTTAACAAAAGATATACATGTTTCATTTCTCCAAAACATCTCTGGTTTCTTTCAAGCCAACTACTCCACATGATGGATAGACGAACACTTCTTTCTCCAAGATATCTGCTGGTATTAATTTCATGTCCCCCAGACCTGCCAGCTAAAGATGACATTGTACTCCAATACTGGTGATAAACTAAGAAGAATACGAGAGTTGTAACATAACAAGAAAAGAAGAAAAAGAGTGTCTCAATCATACATAAGAAACTAATATGTAAGTGATCTTGGAGAAATCAAGCTTTCTGTAAAAGCATGTGCATCTAATATGATATCACATTGAGGCCATGCTCCAAATGGTCCACTACGTGTCCTTAATCAACCCCCAACACCGCACCTGAATAGCACTTCACCATCCGCAAACCTATATTTCGGTATAGCAATAACAATATAAGGATCTTCGATAGATAGCAATGGAATCCAAGATTCCTTGATACCATACTCTTTCAATACCCATAACTTAATAGTATGCTTACTCTGATCATAAAGAGAATTAGAATGAACACAAAGCATTCCATCCAACACTGTAATGCCAAAAACATCCCTCGAGACTGAAATTTCCTCCTGTAAGGGAATCTCTCCGTACACTTCATTTGAAATACTAAACGAAACCACCACAGCATAATTTCGTGAAATACCAATCCAATGAAATGCCGCATGTACAAATGTCAAAAACTGCACAGCAAACATCAGAGAGTAAATGCCATGAGGATGCTTATCACTTCTTCTCCAAGAGCCACCTTTCAGTGCAAGAATTTCACAAGGTAAATCGAAACCCTGATAAATCTGAACAATCCTATACTCACCACTGGTTGAGTCATAACCCAAACCAAAACAAGGACTTTTGTCCAGTGGAAATTCTGGAGAAGGAAGTACAATTGATTCTCTTGTGGAGGGGTTCCACAGAAAAAATGTGGAGTGTTCATTCAAATTATCAGGAACCTCCATAACAGCCAAGCCATCATAACAACAATGGATTGTGCATTGCAATGGTGTAGGGTTTGAAGGGAAATCGAGTTTTTGTACATCCTCAACCAGCTGAACCGGCGACAAAGGACAACAATACATGGAACATATACCATTCTTACGGCACCTTAGGCTAGTAAGAAGTTTTTGAGAATCTTGATCATTCTTGGCACGACTGAGATGCTTCATCTTAAAGTATGGCTCGGAGATCAACGTTTCCCAAAATTTTGACACACATTTGAATCGAAGTAGAGACTGCACAGGTAACCTGCTAAGGATGTCCATAAGTATTACCTCTGGGAAGTGAACTGCCATGGCCTAGATAGGACAAGAAAGAGCGATCAGACAATTTTTTTTCAAGTATTCATATATTAGACATTTCAACCAAGAGTTCAGAAAAGATAAACCTGAATTTGTTTTATTTCTTCTATCTACTATTTAGTAACAAATATAGAATTGAATATTTCAAGTGGAGAATACTGAAATTACTCGGCTCTTGGCAGTGGCACCAAGTACACATGCCAAGCATCTAAGTCCCAACCAACAACAATTAAAAATACTCAATTGTAAGTAACACAACTCAGAAATCAGAACTTACATCAACATCCATCTGGTCTGTGTTATCATTTGATGGCTCCACAACGCTCTTCCCTGATTTAATTAAAAAATTAAGTCTGGTTATAAAGAAAAACACACACACACACACAGAGAGAGAGAGAAGACTTAGGATGTAGCTGGTGAAATAGTCGAGGTGCATAAACACACACACACACACAACAGCAGCTGCACAAAACAAACAGATACCTTTGGAGATCTGATTAAACTTTTGGATTGCATCAATTCCATTGCTAATAAGAATTTGATTGAAAAGATCAACCTCTAACTTTGGAGTTGCAATGGACTTCTTCTTCTGTTTTTGTATCTCTGGAGCATAACTACTATCTGCTAATTTTCGTTCATTCTTAATTTTTCGTGTCATCTTTCTTTGGAGCGATTACTGGTTTCTCAATTGCTAAGTATTGATTGAAGAGACTCAAAAAAAAATTATCTGCAAAAGAAAGGGCTTATTGAAGGAGAGTAGGGATTTCTTGCTAATCAGGTACTATCATCGAGCTGCAACTGCTTGAAAAAAATCAATTGAAACATCAGGTGGGATAAAAGGAAAGAGTGTACCTGCGCCGCTTGATGATCGGATGCACAATCTTGTTTTCTAGGATTTCTTTTTCTATTGAAAAAAAGCTTTAGTTTTGTTCATTCATTATCACAATTTATGCAACACAATTATTAATTAAAGGGTCTAACTAACGCAAATATTAGATAGTTAGGCGTCGTTTGGCATGAAGTAAAAGGTATAATAATCCCAGGGATAAAATGTAGGATTATTTTATCCGGTGTTTGGTTGGAGGTATTAGGCAGTCTTGGAATTATTTATTCCACCATTTAAACCTTAGTGATGGGATAAGTTATCCCATATACATGGTGGAATAATTAATCCTATAATAACTTGTTCCCAACCAAACGACCCCTTAGAGTATTATAAATTGGAAAACTTCTTTTTATTGTAAAAAAGAAGAGCATTGCAATGCGAATGATTTTACGATGCGAATAATAAATTATCATGACACAAAGGAGAAATTTTGCAGGGACAACTGTTTGATAAATGACCTTTTTATTATATCTTGCAATTTACGATTCTTTGCCATATCACAGTAAGATTCCTTTTGAGCAAACTGAAAATAGCATGAGAAAATGTTAGATTGTGGTCCAAATTTGTTGTAAGTTATTCAAATGTTCAATGACAATCTAATATTTTAACAGTAAGATTGGGAAACTTATGAATAAACAGGAGACAAAATCTAATGTTATTTGGAATGTAACTTTTAAGGGATATATTTGCACAACTTCTAAAAATGACACCATAAATAGTGGTGTAAAGAAGGACATTTGTGTAAATTGACAAGAGGTGCACCGTTAATTACATAGAAGAAGCTCCAAATATGAGACAAGGAAAATTCCCAACAAAGAAAAAAATTAGTATCTCCTAATCAACTTCACAAAGGTATTTGTTTCTTTCTGTGAGTTTTTTTACCTTGGGTTTGCAGGTGTTATCGTCTTTTTGGGGATGACCACAATTTTCAATTGCAGCGAAAAGAATTGTGAAGCTGTCAAAGAATTCAAAGAAGATGGATGTTTTTTTTTTTGATGACTGTGGTGTCCGGGCCAGCTTTTGCGTACCTCGACTAATTCCACGGATACCTTCCACCTCCCACCAGCAACAGGTACCAAGTAAAGATGGATGTTGTTGATCAGGTTACTTCATTTGTTGGTTGAACTTAGAATCTAGGATTATTTGCTATGGCCAAAAGGTATTTTTCCTGTGTTTTCGTTTTACTCAAATTATTGTTAAAAAAATAAAACCCTAGTGGAAAAATGTAGTTGAACAACCAGTCTTAAAATATGTAGCGGAACAATGAGTAATGCATACAATCTCTGTAGTTTTTTCCTCACTGGTCTGGTCACTAGAATTCCCTGGAACTTTAGAGCACATGTGCTCTAGGGAGAAAGAAATCCAAACACAAAGCCGACAAGGCGACAAATCATTACCAAGCATCAATAGCTTCCATCATAGAACCACTAGAAAACAATGTGAGAAAACTAATTGATGCCTTTTTTACAGCCATGCCAGTTTATGCATTCACTGAGTTATTTTTTCAAACTAGACACCACAACCATAGCCAAGGCACCAAACAAATTGGAAATTCATAAAGTACTTCACCCATTTATTGCTTACATGGGGCCACTGCCAATTGACAAGTAATTTCATCTGCTTGAAATTTTCTAATTTATTATTTCTCAGTAAATAGTAACAACATCAACATACCCGGTGTAATCCCACATGTGGGTCTAGGGAGGAGGGTGGTGTTCACGCTGCCTTGCCCCTACCTTGTGAAGGTAGATAGGTTGTTTCCGATAGATCCTCAGCTCAAGTAAAGCATAACAAAATCAAATATGTAAAGCAAATACATCAGCAGAGAAGTCATGCCGAAAACAATGAAGAAGAGAACAATAGCAACAACAAATAATATGAAAGCAGAAGCAAAGAAAACATAGGTAATACTAAAGTCAAAGAATACGGTAGTAGGAAAGTAATAATAACAACACGGATAAGTAACTACACAACGCTCAACTACCTACTAACCTTCTACCCTAATCTCCATCCTCCGTATCTTCCTAGCTAGTGTCATATCCTCGGTAAGCCGCAAGCGTGCTAGTAGTTTGATGAAATCGTGAAATTTTCTAGATTTATCTTTTCTAAACTCTTAGATGAAATTGTTTCATATTTGAATACCTTAAAAAATTGTATGATCACATTTTCTTTTCTATCTAGCCCATGCAACTCACTTCCAAGAGGAAATACTTATGGACATCCTCAATAGGTTACCCAAGAATCTCTTCTTTGATTCACATACAACAACAACATACCCCGTGTAATCCCACAAAGTGAGGAATGGGGAGGATAAAGTGTACGCAAACCTTACCCCTACCTCAGACTATGGTGTTAAGTAATATTGGAATGCATTTTCTTTATTATACATGATCCCAGGCTTTTTCACGCCATACAAACTATAGGTTTGAGGATGGTGAACTCCTATTTCAATTCATACATTTTGATTGTACAGGGCATTATTTTACAGACATCCAAAGGACCATTTGGATTTTGGCCTCGATGTGACACAGCTCGGACTAGAATCGCTTAGCTATAGCAAACAGACCTAGAAAATAGAATCTAATTCCAACCAATAACAATTAAACTCAATTGTAAGTAACACCCTGAACTCACCTGATCAATAATTCCACTGATTCGTTTTTTATAACCGCGGCATCCTGCGTGCCAGCTTGGGCGTACACTAATTCCACGGGATACCTGTCACATCCACGGGAATCTAAGTTCAACAAAAACTCAACAGTAAGTAAGCAACACGACCCAGAAATCAAAACTCACCCAAATTATTATTTGTCGCCTCCCCCAAATTGTGGTTCGCATCTTCTCTATTGCTAACAATTTTTTATTGAAAAGATTGCTTCTTTTGTTGAGCTTTGAATACTCTCTGCTTCAATTGAACAAAATTTCTGCCTTCCCAGATTCAATTTGAATTCTAGAGCATTTTATATTGCAGAGGGATTGAGAGAGGCGGTTCGGGTTACGGGTTACCCAAGCACCAATCTCCCTTGGGTCCGATTCTTTTCTTTCTTTTGATACATAATTTTGGTTGACGAGACTCGAGGTAGTGATAACGCTAAGTTAGAGGTTTTGAGATAAATTTTGGAATAAAAAAGGTTTAGATTGAGCATAATCAAGATAAAATGTTTGAAGTGCAAATTAAGTGACGTAATGTGTGAGACTTATGTGGAAGTGAGGTTTGATACACAAGTCATCAGAAGAAGAAAAAAACTTTCAAATATCTTCAATTTTGTTAAGGGAATAGGAAAATTAACAACGATGTGACTCCTCGTATTAATACAGGGTGGATGAAATGGAGGTTCGCATTTGGAGTCTTATAGTCCCGATACAATGCAAATTTAGCTTAATAAGGATATGATCCTAGACAAAAAAGATGTGGAGGACACTGATTAGGATAAAGCGTTTGTCTGTTCAAATTAGTAATCTAATGCTGCTCATGTAGTTTCTTGTCCTTCGATTTTTGTTTCTATCTGTTGTTTCTTGTACTTCAATTTCTATTACTATCTGTTGTTTCTAGTACTTCAATTAGTATATTATTTTGTTTTAGTTTTCATTCTATTAGTATATGCTATTTTCAATATTATTTATTGTTTCTTGTACTTCAATTACTACTTGTTTTCATACTATTTTTTCTTGAATAAAAAATCTATCAAAAACATACTATGAAATAGTAATAAAATTTGTCTATACTCTATACTTCCCAAACTTTACTTTGTGGGATTATACCATGTATGTTATTATTGTAGTGTAGAATTAAAAAGGGGAAGATATGGGTAAATCACTCACATATAGGATAGGATAGATGGACCAACCCGGCCCAATCAATCAATCCCCCCTAAATCAAGAAGAAGAAAAAAAACCTAGCAAGCATATCCAAAATCACAAGTCTTTTCAATGAAAGCTCGAAACTTTATCATATCAATTATGAAAATGACAACAAAGAAGAAGAAGTTGAAATTATTAGCAAATAGACAACTTTTCAAAGTTCAACAAAAGAAGAAGATGAAGAAATCGATTTCAATTACAGAAAATCAAATGAATATTGTTGATCAGGTGAGTTACCTACAATTGTTTTACTTACGATACATTTCTATGTGTATGTTTTGAACATAACATTTTATTATCTATTTATCTATCCCGTGACAACTCACTTGCTAGACGAAATACTTATGGACATCCTCACCAGATTACCTGTGTGCTCTCTTTTGCAATTCAAATGTATTTCAAAACCTTGGAAAACATTGATTTCCAACCCTTACTTTAAAATGAAGCATCTCAATCGCGCCAATAATGACCTCAATTCTAAAAAATTCCTTATCTGGCAATGTTGCCCTAAAGATTGTAAATATCACATGTATTGTTTGAATTTATCGTCGGATCAACCAGTTGAGAATGTGCGAAAACTTGATTTCCCTTTAATCTCTAGACCATATATGTGTTCAATCACTTGCTCATGCAATGGCTTGGTTGTTATGATGGTAAATGAAAATATTGAGGGAGAAGACGACATATATTTGCTAAGGAACCCCTCCACGGGAGAATCAATTGTACTTCATGATGCACAACTTTCACCAGATCAAAGTGGTCATATGGGTGGGAAAATTCTCGCGTTGAAAAGTGGTTCCTGGAGAAATATTGATAAACATCCTCGTGGCATTTGCAGTTATGACATGGGTATGCATTATTTGACATTTGTAAACGAGGCATTTCATTGGATCGGTATTTTGGGAAATATTCTAAGGATTCAAGAAATTATTCGGTGGTTTCATTTAGTATTTCTAATAAAGTGTACAGAGATATACCATTGCCAGAGCAATTATTATGCTTGAAGGGCTACATCTATATTGGTGATTTAATATTGGATGATATGCTTTGTGCTTATTCTACTTCTAATCTTCCGACGAAAGGAACATTTAAGCTATGGGTATTGAAAGACTATGGTGTCAAGGAATATTGGACTTCATTGTTAAACATCGAAGATCCTTGCATTAGTTATATGGCCATACCAAAATATAGATTTGCAGATGGTGAACTGTTGTACTGGTTCTTAAGTTATCAACATAAAGCGCATGCATTTAAGACATACAATGGACCATTTGGATTATGGCCTCAGTGTGATACCCTCCAGAATGGAATCACTTTTACAGAAAGCTTAATCTCTCCTAAATCACTTATTTAGTGTTTGTTTATGTATGATTGAGACATTTTTTATTTACCATATTACAACCTCAGAATACTCTTGTTGGTTCTATTTTTATTATATCATATGCAAGTGAATTACCCAACAATGATTGTCAATGCAACTTATGGACTCTTTGTCATGAAAGAGCAATTTATTTATCTGTTGAAAAGAAGAGATAAAATATTTTATCATGTATTTGAATGCTTAATTGAATAAAAATAAAAATTTCCTGCATATTTGAGGGAATGTCAATTTATGCAACACAATTATTAATCGAAGAGTCTAATGAATTAGCGTGATATTAGATAGTTAGAGTATTATAATGCCAATAATTTTAGGATACGAATATTAAAGTATCATGACAAAAAGCCTCGATGGAAAAGCGAAGAAGTCATGTTAGAAGAAATTGGACGCAATCAAGATTTATAGGTGACAAAACCCCCCATATATTGCGCTTCCTTTCTTCCCAAATGTAAAACTATGTGCATATTTTTTGTACACATTAGCTAATGCACATATAGTTGTCTATCTCAATTCAATACACTTTTTAAAACTCTTTCTTCAAGGCCAAAAGGCTCCAACAAAATGAAGTTTTTTTTAAAAAAATAACACCCTATATCATCAACATTCATCTACATGCCACTCTCATCCAATGACTTGAAGACAAATTAATTAACATTCTAAAGAATGTTGGTTTGGTTTTGTATTTTTTCAATAGGAGAATGTTGGGGTAGATATTATTTATTGTTTTTATAAAATTGTATCATAGTTCAATCAAAGAATCATGACCCCTTAAGATTATTCCCACTTCTATATGATTGTCCTTTTTTGGTTTCTTTCTCTCTTTCTCCTATACAAACACTACCTTCCAACTTAACAACAACATAAAATAAGTTTCATAAAGAGAAAAACAATACTTCTACATTTCTTTTTCATTTGGAGTGGAGTGTTTGACTAGACACGAAATTTAAATAAAAGAAAGATTTTTTATATGTATAACTTGCATTGTTAAGGGTCGGGAGTCATGGAACAATGATAAAATCATCTTCATTTCAGAGAACTTACTTTTAGTTTAAGTCATTCATTTTGTTCCTATCTAAAGTGATGTTAGATTGTTTCACAGAGGTATGTTTCGCTCGACCACATGATGAATATGTTTTAAGCTAACTGCATATCGAGCGCTTAAGTAGAGTTTGTGGTCAATTGTTTCTTGCTTGTTCGGAAGAGCTTTAGATTGGATTCAACACTACATACGATAATCCATTCCATCCCTCGTTATCTTTGCTTGCTTGTACAAAGAGCATGCTCGAGGGGGATACTACATTCATCACGCACTTGCCTTACCACCAGAGCCCAGCTATCGCTCCTCCCAGCTCTTACGCCTACCACAAACTTGAATCATGACATGGCCCTGTTTGTCACAAATTCAAACTACGGAATCAATTATTTATGCTCATGTTTAATTTATGCATACCATATATGTATAAATGCAGGATATTTTGTGTACCGGCCTGCTTTTTAAAACATGCATGATATATTAAGTTAAAGTTTGGGTTTGTTAGGGTTGGGCGGGGGAGGGGTGGGGATAAAGGTTTGATCATGAGCACCCAAATTAAAGGGCACTAAAAAAGGGCACCATCTTCTCTTAAAGCTAAAAGATGGGCCTTTTAAGGGGACAATGTAGACAGAACATCAACACAACCTATTAATATTCCTCCAAACACACAATTCCATGTGCTACTTTTTATCTGTTTTTTGGATTTTTCTTCTTACTCTTTTCCTCTTTAGCTCCCACTTTGGCCTCTCATAAAAAATAAAAATAAAAACTATTACTCCTTAGATTGATTTCACATCTTTTTCCTTTTGGACTTTATGCTTTCTTTGATGATTCTTCTTTTTAATTTCTTCATTCAAATCATATACTAGACTCTAAAATAACTAGTAAAATGACCAAAATATCCCTACTTACTTTCCAAATAAAATGCATACCTTGAAATGTACTCATCCCCACGTACACAATATTTCCCATCTTACCTTATTAGTTTCTATAGCACAAAACAACTCTTATAACAAAAAATGGTCATTTGTTCCTCTATTGCTTTGTTGCAAGAAAGGTTTAAACAATTGGAAAGAGTGAAAGAAATTAGGCAAGAGAAAGAGCTTTTGAAAATGTTATCACATAGTTATGATCAATATCATCATCCTTCTATTACTATGCCAATGCATAAAAATATTGATCGCGATCATCATCATCATTACCAGCCACTCAATAATAACAAGTTATTTTCTCCACAAAAACCTGAGTCATCTTCGCAACTTTCTCTCTCCCTTTGGCCAGAAATTCATTCGCAATCTTTGGATAAGTCGCGGGTTAGTAACACTACTAACTTGACGAAGATCAAATTTGATGGTTTACATTCAGATGTTGATACTTCTCTTCATCTTTGAACCAAAGTAAAAAGTGGGGCGAGAGAGAGTTTTGTATATGGCAACTGATGAAGTGTCCGATCATTTTATTTGAAAGCTTGATTAAGTTGTTAGAGAAGCATTTTTATTTATTTTCTAATATTATATCTTCAACACGCTCATCTAGCCACCCCCACGAGTCCTTCAAAATTTAAAGAAAGGGGGAATTGTATGCTTTTAATATCTTGGAGTAGTTGTCAAGTGCTATTTCTCTTAGGAGTATGTATGTATAATATGAATGGGTTCTTAAATCATGCATGTTTATATGGGATCAAGATTTTTTATCATAGCAAATTAACCTAATTATAATGATGTTAGCTAATTAAGAGTGATTGCCAAATGCTTAAAACGAACAATTTTTTCTCTTTTTACGGTTTTCCAATGATTACAACAACATATCAGATGTAATCCCACGATTGAGGTATAGGGAAAGGTGAAACATACACAGACTTTACTCCAACCTTATTGGTGGAGTGAAGAGGTTGTTTCTGATAGAGACTTGACTCGACTCGACTCGACTCGAGAGTATTATATTCAAAGATATGTTTGGAAAGGAAAAAAAAAAAGAAACTCTATGCTTAACTGATGCAAGATCGATTAAGTTGCAATTACAATTAGGAAAATTAAGTATAATCAACCAGATTTATTTTTATTTTTTCAAGTATAATCAACCATAAGATCCTTGTTGGGCCCGACCCGAAGTAGCTTCGTGGTAATGTGTACTGGGCCAGAACGGGTTAGCCCAAGATTTTATGCTTGTTTGGCCCATCTAAATTTGAAGGTTTTACCAAGAAAACTTTTGATATTCTATTCTCTCTTTCTTCTTTAATAATCTTATTTGGCTTCTGTTTCTGTAAAATCTTAAAATAATTTTTTTTTTTAATCAGTAATAAATATCGAATACCAGATGATTAGAGAACTCCATGATAGGAGCACTTCAATTTAATGGACTCTATACGTATGATATGAATCGCGATTATTTGAGTTACAAGAAGAAAAAAAAAGAGAGATTATTTGTTAAGTGTGCATTCTTCTCTAATGATTCCTACAATTTTGATTAATCGTGCCAGTTAATATCAAATACGATATAGCTGTAGCTCGTAATAAAGGGATTTATAAATAATATTATATCTAAACACAGTTTTAAATATTTCATAAGGAAGTATAATTTGAGAATATTACAATTTAAAAATTATCCCCACTCAGAAGTTCATAGTCTTCTACACATTTAAATAGTAAAATAGACTTTTTATAAGGTGTCACACTATATAGATCTAAAATATGAATATAATAAATTAAACAAGATCTCATTATACCATATTTTATTTCAAATGAATACAATTAATTTGAATTATTTTTTCTAATTTATTAAGTAATATTATATGATAAGTTCAATCCTTAGATGTTGAAAAGTAGACACATCACATCAAGTTGTATTTTTTTTAATATTCATTATTCTCGCAGGGTCTTGAATAGTAAAAAGGAAAAAAAATGACTCAAAATTACAAAAGAAAAAATAAAAAGGGAGAATTTTTCTGCACGTCCACAAAAGGAAGAAAAATAAATAAAGGTGAAAGAGATGGCACTTAAGAAGATAATAATTTTCTTTTTGCCAAAATGGAACCCACAATGAGAAGTATTAAAAACACACGTGAATTAGGCGTGAATGGTTAATTTTATCATCGAACTGATTGTTTTAAATACACTCCTAAATTCTCGTCAAGTTTGAAAATGTTTTCAACACTTCTCTCGATTTTTTATTAAGAGTCTCTCGTTCCTACTCGAGTTTGAGATCACTTACTATGTCATGTGACAGATTGAGGTGTATTTAAGTTTAATTAGTCAAATAAATGAGTATTTTTTAAGGATGTCAATAGTTCACAAATGAAACTGACAATTCACACCAAGTTCAAAATGTTTTTAATACTTCTCACTAGTTTAATTTGTGTGTTTTAGACAAATGTTATACATTTTCTTTTTTAGCATAATTAAGTCTAGAACAATCTTGGCGAAAGAAGAGAAGAGAAGAATATAAATATAACAAAAATAAAAGTTTAGAACCATGCAAATTTACATGATACTTTTACGTAAGCAGATTTGTTGAATTTTGACAAAAGATCTCAAAAAGATAATTTAAATTTATTTCATTTTAAAGAGAAAGAAAAAGGAGAAGTTTGTTTGTCAAGTTGTTCCCTTAGTCTATTTTTCCAACTACACACATCTAAATTGTTTGATTTCATTTTATTCAAATTGGAGACAAGAGGAATTAATATAGTAAAAGGTAGAACAAAATCAATTTCTTTTTTATCTTATACTAGTTAAATTCCTAGTTACTTTTTTATTGCACATGGTTTAGTACATTTGTTTCATTCGGTATGTCGCAATGTGTAATCGATAAACATGAGAATTACGTGAATAATGAGATTTAACCTAAAGTCAAGGCTTTTTTGCTCAAAAAATATTCATACAAATTAAAATACTTTTAAAATAATGATATTTATAATCTTTTAAAAAAGATAAGCTATCAAATATAATAAATTAAAAAAGACTTATAATATAAAATTTTAATATATTGATGATGAATATAAATTAATTAAATTCATTTTTAAGATCTGTATAATGAAATCTACGTGAGTTATTCAAATCTTCTTTATGTGTTAATAAACTAAAAGAAAAGAAAAAAAGCAAGATTCTCCTTTTGTTTTCTTTCTTGAACTTACCTTCTTTATATAATGATGATCATTATATCAACTTTAATTAGTAATTAGTCACAACTTTGTGCACCGTCTAAACATTTACGATAAGATAAGAATTCTTTATCTTCAACTCCATCGCCTCTTTTTATCCACAAATATATGGATGAAATCCTTTTAGCCTACTCGTTTTGTGTCAAGTATAGTTATCATGTATTAATAAAAAGTTTAGAGTTCTGAATATAAATAGAAAATATATTGCTCCTCCAAAATGGACTTTTTGGTATGAATTTGAATTACTCTAATTATAAGGTAGGTATCAAATAATGAGTGAAGATAAAAAAAGATAATATATATACTAATACTATGTGTCTAATAAGTATAAATATAGGCTAAAACATCTTTTATTCAATCGAAATGAATGAAGTTCTTTCACTCTTAATTATTGGATATGAATTTTGTGAATGAAAAAAACTTATCGATATAAAACAAAAATTACTCTTTTTATAACGCTATATGATACAAATATGAATTAATCGAGCGATCTTCCAAATATCAAATAATTATATAAGAAAAAAAAGGCTCAAGAATAGGCCATATGTAAAATTTATTTTCAACAATTACAACTTTACAAGCATGGAAATAATAAGGCAAAAATTATCTTGAAATCAAACTTTAATTTACTCCAATTTGGAAAATCACTCTTCTAGAAATATATAATTTATCACTTGCATTTATTTATGATCGTCCTTTTTAAAAACATTTTTCTCCAACCTACTAAACTAGTTTTAAATTTGTACGGAATATTACATTTTTATTATATACATTTCAAATCCAGAGATATTAATATATATAGTCAAATATTTTGACTTTATCATACAGGAATAGGAAGTGTCATCTAATATCGCAATAGTCTAATGTTTCTCCAAAACAAACAAAACTGAATAATAAATTTTGTGGAATTAATTAAAACTTAAAAAACATATGGGAAATAGACACCTTCCAGGAATAAACAAATGTCAAACCAAACGCGGTCTTCTGGCCCCACAACTTATTGCCCTTCATTGCATCTCTTATTTACTCAAATTGCCATTTCCACACCTAGAAATTAGAATATCTCGATTTGTCGAGTTTTATATCTCAACTATTACCATATATTTATCAAAGCACATTAACTATCAGTTATTCACTTTTCTTACTTGAATGATGGTAATATATCAACAATGTTATACAACAAAGTTAGAGTATTCCTGATAAATAGTTTGTGACAATTTAAGTAAAAAACTCATATACCTAATAGTTTAGTTATATCAGATATGAAATTCAAATAATCGAAATACTGTAAATGTATTTTTGATCTTTCATTTTTATAATTTGTCTCGTTAATTAGAGTGATTTGAGACTTTAAAATTATAGATTATAATGTGCGACTCATTCTAAAATGTGAAAATTATTCGTTACGAATTTTTATCGTGTCAAAGAAAAAAAAACTTGTAGAAGATTTTCATACTAGTTGGATTATCTTTATCTCTAGTGCTTGTTGAAGATTTTTAAAATATTTTATCTTTTAATGATAACATATTTTTTTGTTTAAAATATCTCTTTTCACCTCAATCTATTTTATTTAAATTAATAATATTTTTACTTATTCTTCATGTGAATTTTACTTTCAAGTACTGATAGGGATAGAACTTAGAAGTAATGTGAAAATAGCATCTCAAGGTCAAAATTATGACCAAAAACACATTGTTTATAGTCAATTTAAGTTGGAATAAATTTAAAACAATTTGATCTGTAACAACTTATAATTTGAACCATTTGACTTTAAATCAATCAGTTATAGCGTGATTTATGACATAATCCTTTGCTAAGCCATGTAATCACATCTATGTTCTAAATTCACTAGTAATTCATATAATGAAGAAGAAATTATTCACACTTAATATTTAAAAGTAACTTAAACAATTAAAATTAGAGTAAAAACATAAATTACCTAATTAACCATGATTAAGCAACAAGTATAATATTTATGAATGACGCGTTTCCTACATTAGTTGGTTCTAATATAAACATTAAATGAAAATAAATTTTTACCGTATAATAAATGAATGTATCTTCAACGTCATGAAATATAATTTTGCGCATAAACTACACTTATTTTAACAAAAAAAATATCATTTTCAGAAATATTATTCCATTAGTGTTAAAACATGTTAAGTCAACAAATACTCACTTTGAGTTCGCGTAATTCACCGCGGAGAGAATATGAATATTCTTCCTTAACCCAAAAAAACAGGAAAAATGTGTAATTAAATATATAGTAGGTAGAACATCGTCAAAGAATATGGCGTAATGAATGAATTTATTTATTTCTAATTAGTAGAAGTTTTGTTATCACATCCTAACATGAAAATATCTTTATTAGCAACTAATTTCAATTATGAATTTCAATACAAATATCGATTATCAAAATACAATAAACATGTGGTCCCATTAAAATAGTTATTTTGGTCTTACATATATTAATGGAAGTGGCATTGGAGGTAGTTATTCCCAAGAAATGAGGGCATTTTATTTGTCTAATTTTCTAATGTTTTGACTATATAATAAAGGGTTTGTTAGGAGTACCTAACACTTCATTCTTTGTTTTCAACAATCAACAATAGACATCGGAGGTGCTCTTTGAACAAAAAAGTCTCAATTCATCACAAAAGAACAAAAATTACATCCTCTTAATTTTCAAGGTTTGTTCTTTTTGTTTATTGTTTTTTCTTTTTCATTTTTTGGTAATTAGTACTACTAGTTTCATTAGTTAATGTTAATTCTTGATTTTGCTTAGTTTATGGTTGATCTTGAAAGTATCTTAAGATGAATTATATTCTTCTGTTTATATGCAATTACCTTCTCTCATTTTTTTCCTTTTTTTTTTTGGGTGATTAGAGTATAAAGTTGTGATTTTTATGTTGTTGGGTAAGAGATAATTTGCAGTTCTTTTAGTTTTTTTTTTTTTGTATGAAGTTTTGATGTTTATGTTGTTGGGGGGTATATAACTAGTGATTTTTCTATGTGTTTTATATAAAGTTAAGACATTATTTGCATTTCTTTTTTTTTCTTTTGAGTTTAGGTTAGTCTTGAGGAGTTCCTTAATTAATGCAAATTATTGACTTTGTTTAGTTTATGGTTTAAGGTTTTGGTGTTGATCTTGAAAGCATCTTAAGATGAAATTTTGAGTTTATGTATGCAGTTAATATGCAATTTCCTTATCTCCTTTTGCATAAAGTTTTGATTTTTATGTTGTTGTGTAAGAGATTATTTGCAATTCCTAATCTTTTTTTTGGGTGGGTGGGGGTATAAGTAGTGATTTTTCTATTTGATTTGTATAAAGTTTTGATTTTTATGTTGTTGGGTAAGAAGATTTGTCTTTTGATTGTAATTTTTTTACTTTCTTTTGTGTTTGTTTTAGGTCTCTATGCTTTTTCATTTTCTTAGTTTCCTTGATTTTTCAAAAGATTGATGTATATGCTAAGTTATAACTCTAGTGAGTCAATTCTGTAGTAAATGGTTAGTTTTCAGTTTATCGATGGCAAAATTAACCCGTGAAATCATAACCATCTATGTTTAGCTTAGGAGCATCATTTATTAGTCGTAATGTGCTTCAACTGATCAACTCTGCTTCTTTTGTTCTGTAAGTTAGCTTCTTTATGCTTTTGTAACAATCTCTTGTGATCATGCCTATCACTTTTCTGAATTTTAGTTACTCCAGCATACTGATCGTGATTTTCGTTCTTGGCAGGTTCTGTCAGTTGTCATTGGAGTTGCGAATCCTTCTCTAGTTCTTTCGAGTTGACATTGTCACATGATGCTGAAAGAATTGAGATGTTGTGACTACTTTTAGTCGAGAGAGATTTGCTGAGATCTAAGATAGCTTTTGTCTGCAACGGTTTCTTGACATCACTCTACTTCATCTTAGCTAGTCATTTTCCCAGAGAACACAAATGTCTGGAAGTGTCCACGGATTGTACAATCAGAAAATGCAGCAAGTTGAGCAATATTACACCCCTTACAATGTTCTTAAGAACAGTTGTAAAGATACTCGTAGCTCAGGGATGCAGTTCTCTTTTCAGGCACAAGACGAACAATTCTTCACTCTGGACTCGTCACCAGCTACCGACTATGTTGTCAACGATTCACCTCCTGCCTTGAGTGTGTCTTCCAACAGGAGTCCCTTCTCTCCTCAATGTTCACAGTCATACATGTCTGATCTGCATCACTCCTCTGATAACACTTGTGGTTCGCCTTTGAGTGGCTGTTCAGGAATTGATGATGGTGACTTGAGACATGTGCTTCGGGAGCTGGAGAATAAATTACTGGGGCCTGAATCTGATACTGACGATAGCTGCAGCTGCTCCTTGAACGATATGGTCTCAAAACCGGCTTCCGTAACAAGGTGGAACCGAGTGTTGGACATGGCCCCTGGCTTGAACTTGAAAGAGTTGCTCGATGCCTGTGCTGAAGCAGTGTCAGATGCTGATATCTCAACTGCTGAAGCTCTTATGAGAGCTTTGGAGCAACGGGTGTCAGTGTCTGGGGAACCGATGGAACGGTTGGGTGCATACATGTTGGAAGGGATTAGAGCACGACTACTATCATCAGGAAGCATCATATACAAAAAATTGAAGTGCAAAGAACCAACTGGCTCGGAACTATTGTCTTACATGCAAGTCATCTTTAACATGTGCCCATACTACAAATTTGCTTGTATGTCTGCGAATGTCGTCATCAGGGAAGCCATGATGAATGAGAACAGAATCCATATCATTGATTTTCAGATTGCACAGGGAAGTCAGTGGATATTCCTCCTCCACGATCTTGCTCGTCGTCCTGGTGGACCCCCATTTGTCCGCATCACAGGTGTTGATGATGACGAATCAGCTTATGCTCGGGGTGGAGGACTTCAGCTAGTAGGCGAAAGGCTAGCAGAAGTTGCCAAATCATGTGGAGTGCCTTTTGAATTCCATGGTGCTGCACTCTCAGGCTGTGAGGTCCAACTAGAGAACCTTCGGGTTAAACATGGAGAAGCGCTGGCAGTAAACTTCCCTTATATGCTGCACCACATGCCAGATGAGAGTGTAAGCACTATCAATCATCGTGACCGCCTATTAAGACTAGTTAAGAGTTTATCCCCCAAAATTGTAACCTTAGTTGAACAAGAATCAAACACCAACACTGCCCCTTTTCTTCCAAGGTTCCGTGAAACTCTTGATTACTATACAGCAATGTTTGAGTCAATTGATGCAGCTCGTCCTAGGGACGACAAGGAGAGGATCAGTGCAGAGGAACATTGTGTGGCACGAGACGTTGTGAACATAATAGCATGTGAGGGAGCTGACAGAGTGGAAAGACATGAACTTTTCGGAAAATGGAGGTTAAGACTTGTGATGGCTGGATTCACCCCATGCCAATTGAGTCCATCAGTTGGTGAGACCATCAAGGACATGTTGAAAGAGTACAACCCAAATTATCGGTATGCAGAAAGCGAAGGAGCACTCTATCTTGGATGGAAAAATAGAGCTTTAGCAACTTCATCTGCTTGGAGATGACATTTTTTATAGAGCTTTAGCAACTTTATCTGCTTGGAGATGACTTTTTTTTTTCCCTATGATCTCAACGTTTTATCTTTTAACCCTTTTCGTTTCTTACCTACAGAGCTCGGAGTATGAAATGTTTAGGTTTTTACATACCAGCATAGGGAAGAATATAGTGAGTTTGAAATAGACTATGTCTCAACATTTGGTTATTGTCATTTCCCTTTGTATTTGGATGCTCTTTTTTAGTTGTACATTTTTGTAACGGGTTCATATTTGGTTAATCGAAGCTTATGTACAACCACTTAAAGGCAAGAATGGAATGAATAATACGATACTTCGTGTCCTTCCTATCAAATCTTTAGTTCTCAACTAATTACTATGTGAAAAAATTGGATGTAGGTTTGCATATAACATGAATCGAACTCTAGCTCCATACGTCAAAAAGAAAATATGAAGAACTTTAGTACTTTTCATGTTTTCCACTCCTAACTTTTATGGTACAGTAAAATTTGGATGAGGACCGAGTAATTAAAGCCAAATGGATCAACATCCCTAAATTTCGAAAAAAAATAAAACAAAATCTTTTTTCTTCCTTTTATGTACAGGTGTCAAATTCTAATTTGTAAAAATTACAAACTCTTAACCAATTACCAAAAAAGAACATTTAAAAGATTTTTATTTTATTTTATTTCTATTGAAAAAAGCAACAGCTCAATTTTCTATTCTTTGAATCTGAATTTACAAATCCTTCCCCTCAGTCACCATCAACAGAGGTAGGTTTTTCAGTGAATTGATTTTTTATTTTTCATTTTTGTGGGAGTTTTTCAAATAAACAAGTAGTGTTTTTCTTTTTTTCTTTTTTGGATTTTTCGTGATTATGGTGAAATTAAATCAATTTTTTTCTTTGTTTTATAATGGATGAAGATTTGTGTGTTATGGTTGATTAAGGACCTGAGATATATAGTTCTTGTGGACTTAAATTAAGGTAATTATGTTTGTTTGTTTGGGTTTCTCATTCGATGTTATAATTGTGTATTGGCATTTGCATCTTTTGTATAGGGTTTATTTATTTGAAGCTTATTGATCGTTGAGGGTCTATTATAAACAATATGTCTATCTTTATAAGTCACGTGTTATGTTGTTGTTGCTTATGGAAGATATTAGCACGGTAAAAAAAAATCATAGGTGCTAGATAAGCCTACATATAATTTGCATTTCATTTTACATCTAAATGAAATTAGAGTAAAAAGAGTGATTCTTTGATGGTACAAAAAGAGTGATTCAGTCTATATAGTAGGAGGGTGTGCATACACTTTACCCTCCCCAGAGCCCACCTATGAGATTACACTGGTATGTTGTTGTTCGTTATTGTCAATTTGGTTTTAATTGAAGCATACAAATTATATTTCTGTTGCAAGACTGGATCAAAAACTTGAAGAATATTTGGTTCAATGGCTACTACTGAAGAGTTAGCTAATACTAAAGAATGGCACGTCGTAAAGAACTGGCGAAATGCACAGAAAGAGAAGGAGAGAGAACGTCGTAGAATTCGTGATAGATTGAGAAGACAAACAATGAGCAATGAGGAGAGGGAAAAACACTTAGCTAGACGTCGAAGAAACTATCAATTGAGAAGACAAAAAGTGTTGAACAATTCTTCATTTTTAACTTGTCAAAATTATGACAGTACTACTAGTGCAGGTAGGGGAGGAACTAACCGTGTCTTCATTCGTGTTATCAAATTCACTCTGTTATCAATACGTTGTTATAAAATTCTGAACGCATACAGTTTAAATCCTGGATTCGTCTCTGTCTCTGATGACTGTAGGATACTCTAATGAAGAAGAAAATCAAGCAATTGTTCCTGTTTCTGGACTTGGGGTTCAGTTATCTGATGTTACATTTCATCCTGAATTGTATAAATCACAAGAAGAACCAGCTGATGCATCAAGTACATTGCACCAAGGTACATTTTGTATAGTTTAAACATATGAACTTATACTATAACAGTGGTGCCTCTACTATTATACTGGTTACTTTGCTCAGACTCGATCCTCCAAAACATTTTGGAGAGTCTGAGCGACATAAAGTATTAGTATATTTGTGGTTAGGTGGTGTCTGGACCAACTTGTTTACACCGACCTACTATCTTCCACCAACATAGGTACCCCGATAACTCTGACTATCATGTGATGGATGCCCTTTTTACCTTTGAAAAACACTGGTAACACTATTTCATTACTCCCTTTATTGAAAAGATTCATTTTTTTGTTCTTTTGTAATTGAATAGGAGTTGAAAAAGTAGAGAGAAGTCAAAACGTTATGCCTTTATATCAAATAAGACATCTTGCTAGATTATTGAATTCTTTTTCAAGTAAGAATCAAGAAATTGGGACCAAGGACAATGTGAATACAGAGAGTAAGTTTCTAACACATACTTGTCATGTCCTTTTCTTTGATTCGTTGTCTTTCTATCGCGCTGAATTTTAACTGATATTCAGGTAGATCGCGACGAGGCATAAGGTTAATTGATGTTAAGCGTCTGGCGCGAGCGCTTAATTCAAATTGAAGGTTGTTTTCTCATTATATTAGCTGCATTGTTGTTGTTGGTAATAACATTAAGGATTAAACTGCAGTATCTTTTCTTTTTGTTAATGTTGATCTTTTCTTGGTGTAGTACATTAGAATCAAATGCCAAGGTAATTATTTTCTTACACTCTACGATCATGACCAGGGGCCAAAGACATGAAGCAAACATCCACAACTATTTATGCTATTGCAACCCAGTGATAAAGAGCTAGAATTTTCACTAAATGAATTCAACAGATAAAGAAATAAACACAAAGCTAAGATTGCATTAACCATTGGTAAGACAACTTACTACTAGAGTAGTAATCTTTACAAGTCACAAAGAGAAGTAAACATAGTAGTAAGTTGTAAATTCATTGTTCTTCCTAAACTCTTACTGCGACCTCAATGCTCTAACTAATGTACTATCAATGAAAAAAATGAATTCTGCAGGCTTCGTTTCCACGAGTTGCCTGTTTCAGAAAATTGCAACAAAAAGAAAATCAGTACCATGCTTAAAATGGCGTTCGTAATAGGGTTAATTCAGCAAAGGAAAAAGATAGGCCTATAAATCTCCAAGTATTCTTGATATGTCTACAACCATTAGAACAATATGGAATTTAACTATTTAAGCAAGAATCGTAGTTTCAGCTGATTTAATGAACTCCGAAAACAAAAATACACTTTTTTGAAGAGGAAGGGAACTGAACACCTTAGAGAAACTAGAGAGTCGTCACCATGAAAACTGACCAAACATTCAAAGGAAGTTTTCAATCCAACCCATTAGTCACAACGGTTAAAAACAAGTAACTATCCAATTCGACCCATTAGACATGGGTACTTTTAAAGATGGATCAAATATGAATATTATCCACTAAAATTTTGGAAAACTGGATATCCAGATGCATCCATTTGTGTGTTTGTGCTCTCACGTGACTATTTCTGAAACCATGAATAATATGTATTATCTAGCAGTTAAAAGGAAAACATAACTCACAACCACATAATTCCTCTCAGTGTACACATCATAAAAATACAATTCTGATAACAAAAATTGTACAGAATGGAAACAATCAATTTTGTTATCAATGAATTGAGAGGAAGATCGAACCTGATGATGAACGACATGGTGCTCCTACGATTTCATGATGGCTGCTGCTATTTCAGGAAAATGCTTCTTAACTATTTCATCAACCCGCTTCCCATTTTCCTTAGAACAGGGCCTCTTAGCTATTTCAGCAAGCTCCTTCTTGTCGATTTCACAAGGCACCTTCTTAGCAAATTCAGTAACCAGATAAGCCCATTCTCTGTCTTGACGCTCAATTTCTCTGTCTAGACGCTCAATTTCTCTATAGAATAAAGATAGGGACAAACCAGATCAAAATGTTATTCCGACTGAAAAATGACAAAAGAAATGTCCCGCATACAACTAGTACAAGATCCCGAGGATCCATGGCTTAAGCAATTCTCTTCCGTTTGAGCTAGATTTTGGAATGCGAGTTAGGCCTAACATCCATTTAACAAAAACTTTTAAAAAATCCAAATTAAGGAAAAAACAGTAGAAAACGCACTCAATCAACCTGTTATGTCTCCTTTGTATAAAAAAATATATTACAAAATATAGCTTTTGGGATGCGAGTCCATTTAACAAAAACATAAAAAAATGCAAATTACGAAAAGAAGCAGTAGAAAACGCACTCAATCCACTGTTGTTGTTTTTTTAATGAAATTGCGTAAAATTTATGTCAAAAATTTATTTTTCGCGCATGGTTCTTCTCGGATTCGAGTTCCTCGAGTATGGAGTTACTCTTTGCCCCCAATGCCTAGCATGATTTTTGATTTAGTTGAGCTCCAATGCAGATACATACAGGATGGGAAAAAAAAGGCATAACACTCAAAACTTGGCCTTAAGTGGGAAAACATCTATACAACTCAACTCGTTAGTAATCATCTAGACACTTCCAAAGCTTACAATTTGACGAGATACAGTGTTTAGTTGTCAGTTGAGACAAAATTGAAGTAAACCAAACATTCAATAACAAGGAATTCACAAAAATTAATCACAGTACCTCTGAAGCCGAAGCATTTTTGTTGTGAACCTAAGATCTTCTATTGTAATGTCACGAGCATGTAGTTCATCTTCCAAAACGCGATTCTGATACCATTTTTCTAATTCAGATTCCAAGAATTGATTGTGAATACATCCACCGCAATCTGAACAAGGATGACAAGGAGGATCTCCTCCATTGCAATCTGGACAAGGGGCATGAGGAGGAGGTTTCGCCATTGTTAGGGTTCCAAGGAACGAACTTTACCCGCAAAAATTGAAGATTTGGGTATTTATAGGTACAACTCCTACTACATTACGTACAAACAAAGTCACCTTATTTGATTGTGATTTCTTTTTTAACAATTATTTAAAATTTGAATTTGCTAAAATATAATTAAAAATGTGTCAAATTAATTTAAATTTTCCTTAATAAAAAATTTACTTCACTTTTTTTTTAGCAGAGTCTTGATTAGAAAGTCTCTTTAACATGCATAAAATTTGGTTATATTTGTGTTATTTTGTTATATAGTTTGGTAATTTTTATTTTGCAAATTTTACTAGATTGGTAAAATGTGTTTGTGTCGTATTGTTTAAATGTGCTCACAATTTATTTTTTTAAGCCGGATAGATAAGATTTGATATAAAGGATTTATCTGCATTTTTGTTTGTATTTTGTGATTGTCTTTAATTTTTACCCATTGAGATAAATAACTTTTTTGCTTAGTATAAATTTATATTCTTGCATCATAATTAATGTTAATAATATAGTTTCTCAAAAAATTAGTTTCCAACAAGTAAAAGGTTTTATTTTACCTACTACAAATGTCCAATGTTTCCACTTAAGGAAAATATAATTAAAACATATTATTCCTCAATAAATAATTAAGGTAGGCGGAAAATTTTAAATCCCACTCTTACTCAAACTTCAGAAAATACATTTATAAACCCAAAACAAATTCAATAGCACTTGATAAAAAAAGAAAAAAAAAGTTTTCATTTTCTCTCTTTGTGATAGAGAATTCAAACAAGAAATCTCTAATGGATGATGAAGATTTTCTTCTTTCTTTCCAAGATTTTGATTTGAAAGAAAATTTAACATGATGAAACTACTGATTCAAAATTTTCATCAACATTTCAATGGTCATCAACAAGTTCTTCAAATATTTGGGCTTATTATTACAAACTCAACAATGCCGCCATTCTGGTTTATTTAAAAAATTAAATGAAAATAGTCACCACTTTATTTTTTAAGAAAAATTAAGAAAACCAATATTTTTTAAAGAAAAATCAATTGAAAATATTACTTTATTTGAAATTTTTGAAATTAGGATTGTATTTGGCCATACTTTTTACAAACAATATTTAAAATCTGAATATATTTTGTATGAATATAATTTAAATCTTCAATTTCTAAAAATTTGAAAAATCACCCGACTTGAGTAGCTTAACCATGTGTATATATGTTCATTCGACTTGACACATTTTTTTGTTGGTGGCGTGAGTTTTTTTTAAAAATAGACAGAAGGATGAATCTTGCAACTTTTTGGATAATGCAAGAATGTTTATTATTCATTTATATAATACAATGATGTACTTTAAGTTTAAGTCATACTTCAAAGATAATTTTAGCCAAAAATTCACTAGATTTGCTTTAAATCATATACACAAGAACGTTTTTTTCATTCGTTATATGTTGACTGGCATGGATGAGCTAGTCAAGGCTCTTACGCTAAAAAAATATTCAAACAAAATACTCTTAAACATGATATTTATAATCTTTAAAATAAGATAAGATATCAGATATAATAAATTTTTAAAAAAACTTATAATATAATTTTTTTATATATTTATGATGAATATAACTTAAACTCATTTTCAAGATGTATATAATATAATTCATGTGAGTTATTCAGATCTTCGTTAGGTGTTAATAAACTAAAAGAATAGAAAAAAGCAAGATTCTCCTTTTTTTTTATTCTTTCTTGAACTTACCTTCTCTATATATTAAAAGGGAAAATTACGTGGTTAAACAAACTTATATTACTTAATTACTCATCATAGCTATAGTATGTTATAATTACCACTCGCAACTAACATTATACATTAATTATATGGGCTGACATCGACTTTGTATAATTAGTCACGTTTGTATATGTATAATTCGCAGCTAACAATTCTTTGTTTGATTTGTATTTGTATACAATTTACATCATCATGTTCATCACATAGTCTTTTCCATTTCAACCATTTTCTTATTCATTTAGATGTATCAAGTGGACAATTAAACCTTTCACCTCATCCCCATTACTCTCAACACACAAGCAACGAAGGAAGTACACGAATTCTACTAGAATACAAGGTTTAGGAGGTCACTTGCCTTAAATCAATCAATAATCACTCCAAGAGTCGAGTCTTTCCCTTCTGAATCACTTCCAAATCCACACAATATATTCACAATCACTCATCGAAAACAACAAGTTTCACATCAATTATATAGAGAAATGGGTCAATCAATGAAAAATAAAATTTCAAAATGGAGGTTTGAATTTGGTAAACAATACTTGAAATGGTGTTTAAGGCTTTAGGAATTCATTAGTGAAAACCATTTCGAAAAAAGGATGAAAACCACTTCAAAATCACCATTTTACTAAGTTCTTGGGTTCATGAAAATAACCCCAAATTTCACATTTCAAAAGCTTGATTTGAACACATAAATCCATAAATAATAATGTGTAATTGAAGATTTAGAGTTAAAATTCGTTACCCAAAAGCTTTTCCTCAAAAATTAGGTTCGAATCGCCACCCAAAGCTCCCAAACCTCAAAAAATGGTGAAATGGGCTTAAACCACGAAATTTGCAGGTCAAAAACCCTCTTAGGTCTCGCAAAAGCGACTAGGAGTTTGCTTAAGCGAACCCGGCTAAAAGCTCGAATCTCGCTTAAGCGATCAGACCTTCGCTGGTGCGTATCGGAGGTCGCTTAAGTGAAGGTTCTTCGCAAAAGCGGCCCACATCTCGCTAAAGCAAACCTCACAAGAGCAAGTCATCTTTCGCAAAAGCGGAGTGCACCACAACAGAGACACAGAAATCAGTAAACTCTAAAAACATCAAAAGGACCCTCGAGATTCATTCAGAATCTCATGCGCACAAATTAACCACATATGCAAATCAATTTTACTCAACGTTCCGGACTCGATGGAACCGCCAAAACACGAATTTGAGGTCTCCTTGACCCGACATTCGTGAAAACCACAAGAAACTAACTAAACGGGTAAAAATGCTAGAACAAGCTCAGGACCTCTCAAATATCAACCAAGATCTGACCTAGGCCTAAAATTATCCCCCAAATTCAACAAAACTCTCCAAATTTCGATCCGAGCATCCGAACCTCAAATGTTGACCAAAGTCAACCCAAAGGCTAAATTTCCACAAATTCATAACTTAGGACCTCAAATCCTCAAAAGACTCTGAATCAGAAACCGACAACTCTCACAAATAGATTTCACATTTCGAGACTGATGGAATCGATGGAATTCAATTCCAACACTCGAAACTCCAAAAGACTCCAAAAGCCACTTTTAAGCAACTTAGCCTTTCAAAAGCATAAACTTATCAAATTCTCAACTTTTTAGTCAAATTCCAAAACAAACTTTCAAAACTCAACATAAAAAGACTCAGGGATGATATCGGAAGGGCAAAACGGTAAATTTCATGGAAAAAAAAACAAAAAATACCAACCGGGTCATTACAAGTTTAATAAAAATTATTTTGCAAATTTTATTATACGGGCATAATCTTCTGATTTTGTTGAGTTATTTAAATGTTCACAATTTTTTTCCCGGACGGATAAGACTTGATTCAAACGGCTTTTGTTCCTACTGTGTTGGTCTTTAGTTTTTACCCCTTGAGATAAATAACTTTTTGCTGTGTATAAATTCATATTTCCGCCTCATTATTTATGCAAAACCAATTTATTTAAAAGGCAAAAACCGCATAATTAAATGTTAATAATATACTAAATTTCTCAAAAAATTAATTTCCAACAAGTAAAAGGTTTTATTTTACGTCACAAATTTCCAAAGTTTCAATTTTAGGAAAATATTAGTACGTAATAAAAATAACAAAAATATTATCCTCAATAAATAATTAAGTATTGTAGGCCGAAAAATTTAAATTCCACTCCTACTCAAAGTTTAGAAAATATACTTATAAATATTTCCTATGAACAACGCAAAACATAAAACAAGCTTCATTACCATTTGATAAAAAAAAAATATGAAAAAAATGGAGAATTCTCTCATGAAATCACCAATGAAAAATGAAGATGATCTTCCTTCATTTCAAGAGTTTAACTGGGAAGAAACAACGGATGATGATACTTCTGATTCACCCATGAAAGATGAAGATGATTGAAAGATTGTTGAATATCAATGGCCATCAACCAATTCTGCCAATATTTGGGCTAATGAAAGTAAGTATATTCAAGATTGATCTATTTAAGTATAAAGTTCATAACTTTATGTTGTTTTTCATACGATTACTACTTTCTTGTTAACATGTTGAAGATTTCTTTATAGTTGATGTTATGCAAGCTGATCTTGATTATCAAAAAAATAAAGATTTCTTTTAAGTATAAAGTTCACTACTTTATGTTACTCATATTTCTTTCACTTAGTACTTTCTTTCTAATATGTTCAAGATTTCTTTATAGTTGAGGTGATGCAAGCTGGTCTTGACACTATGGTTATCAGGGTGGCTCAATGCCTTTAAAAACGAGGCATATGCCTTAGGCCCCAAAATTGAAGGGCCTAATTTTTTAGTAATAATAAAATTATCTTAAGCTTTTTTTAACAAAAAATAAAAATAAAGAATGTTTTAATTTGTTTCGAAATATTAAAGAATGTTTCTTTTTTATGGATCAATTTTTAAATTTAACTTCCACATGATATGTTTAAGACCACAAGATTAAAAAATATTTGGTATATATATATATATATATATATCTTTAGTTTAAGATCATAAAAAATAGCAAAACTTTTTTTATTAAAAAAAATAAAATAACTTGAATCTCAGATATAAAAAAATAATTAAAATTTAGGCCTCTAACTTATTTTTGGCTTTAGGCCACTAATTAGCTTGAGCCGCCACAGATGGTTATCAAAATATATATCAAGATTTAAGTATTAAGTTGTGAAATTTATGTTATTTTTTGTTACAATTAGTACTTTCTTGCTTCAAGATTGACGTCTTTAAGTATAAAGTTGTAAACTTTATGTTATTTTTTTATTGAATTGGTACTTCTTGCCAATATGTTCAAGATTTCTTCAAGTATAAAGCTATATTGTTCATGTGTGATGGGTCGGATTCTCCTCCAAAAGTATTTTTGGAGAGTTCGAGTAATGTATAAAGTTCATAACTTTATGTTATTTTTGTTTCAATTAGTACTTTCTTGTCAATATAATCAAGATTTCTTGGTTTTCTTGGAATTTCTTATTGCAGTTTCACAGAAATGCATATCGGATCATGCAGTTATGAGAAAAAGTGCCAATTATGAACATGGATCTTCCTCAACATATCATCCAATTAATCAATCTACTCTTGGCCAAAATTTGAGCAACAAAATGTTGAGTAACAGCTGCATTGGAGTTCAAGGTTCTGCAGATTATAATAGGCCTCCATTAGATCATAACAATTGGAGTACGGAGGATTATTCAGAGTATTTGAGTTACTTGTCGAATCAGAGTGTAGTCAAAATGGCTAGAAATCCCAAAGACTCGTGATTATTGCAAAAGATTCTTGAGTTGAATAACTATGACCACATATAAAGGATGCTTGATGAGGTTCTTAGTTCTATTTATGAGGTGATGATATATGAAACTGGACATGCTCTCTTCGTAAAACTTGTTGAGTTCTGCAACGACGAACAGTTACACCTAATTCTCAGTACATTTCAGTTTCATGTGGATTTATTTCTACAAACAGCTTTTACAAAGAATGGGTGAGTAGAGTTTTATTTTAAGTTCTTGAAAAAAATTTATCCTTCTGAACGTTGACTTAACTTCTTTTTTTTATCTTTTGATTTGACAGTTCAATGTCGATTGAAATGCTAGTTGTATGCCTAAAAGAGAAGCCATCTTTGGCCAAAATGTGCTCCAAATTTGTGTCTTTGAAGTTATTTGCACTGATGACTCATCGAGTAGGAAGACACATTGTTGAAAAGTGTTTCCGTGTGTTAAACGAGAAGCAGAATGAGGTAAAATTATTACAAATTTTGGTTGTTTTTCATATCTTTTAGCAATAAGGTATAGTGAATGCTCATTTATTGAATTTGCTAAATGATTTTCAAGTTTTGTATCGGGGGTTATTAGTTGTTTCAGAGATTTGGCTACAAATGTGAATGGATGTATATCTTTGGATGTTTGCATTGATCATATCACTAACCCTCTCAGAAAGGAACTACTGGAAAGAATTGTAAACCAGTTAGCTTACTTTGCTCATGATCCTTCGGGTAAGTAATAACATATACTAGTTTCCACCATTTATTGTCAATCATCTCGTATTTGCACTTTGACTTTAACTAAGGTCCAGTATGAACTTATGTGGATTCCAACTATCAAAATACTTCCAGAAAAAATGTCCAACTTTTTGATAGTAGAGGCCAATGTTTTATTGCTTTCCTCTTCTTCTTTTTTTGCTATTGTTGGCTGGTTTCTGGTTTATGTTTAAGAATATGTGTGTGTTCTTGTTAGGAACTATGTTGTGCAGCATATTCTTAAACTCGGGGACATAGAGATTTCAAATAAGGTGTGCAGTCAACTTGAGAAGGAGTACATTCAACTAGCCTTCAAAAGAACTGGTAACCGTGTTGTTGGAAAATGCTTAATTAGAGTCATCAAAAGCTGGAACAATTTCAGTAGTTGATGTTCTTCTAACGGATGCAAAAGCAATAGTTCGACTTGGCAAACATTTTTATGGCAGTTAAGTGATTCGGAAAGCATGCAATAAACAAAGGTATCATGTCCTTTAATAACCTCTCTATAACAACGTTGTTTGTGGGGATATTTTTTGGCTGCTATAGCAAAATATTGTTAACAATTTATCTGTGTCTATATTGACAGGTGCAGGGACAGGAAGCGCGCCATCAAGACCTAGTAAGAGTTTTAATGGCACATAGCTCGGATCTTGTTGACACCAAACCTGGGAAACATGTGATCTCAACGATCAACTATCTTGTTACTTGAGACACTTTGTAGATTCAAGACATCTTTGCTTTTTTACATTTGGGATATGCTATATTGTTACGTTTGGGATATTTCTATAGTTTGTGTTTGAGGCAAGAATTTTATTCCTTAGGATTCAAAAGTGTATTCATTACTTGAGGAAATTAAATATGCTAGAATAATCATAGATAAACACCATTTCATCTTCATCACTTTGAGGGAGCTACTCCCCCCAAAATATGACTTGAAAGTACAATAGCATTTTTCTTTTACAACTATGGTGTTCGAGCCAGCTTGCTCGCACCTCGATAATTCTACTAGCAACCTTCCACCAGCAGAAAGGCTTGGCCAGTTGACAGACTTGGAACTTTGAAGTACAATAGTTGGTTAATATTTCTAAGACAATGGCCTATGTACTTAGAGCTGAGACATTACAAAATAGAGCTGCATTCAACTTTCTGAGACTCCAGAACACTTCTAGCAGCCTCTTTGACTACTTGTCCACTCACATAATGCTTGCGGCACACGGGCATATATACTTCTGCTCCTGCAATCAACTCCGTTCTCGTCTCCTCTGTCTTCCTCAAGGTGAAAGAAGCACGTTCACCACAAAGTTCACATCGGGCAGTAAGTTTGGTCACGGAATCAGCAATTGGTATTACGTCAAGGACTGAACCAAAGCTCCTTCTGTAAAATCCAAAATATGATCCAATACAGATTAGTACACGAGTTTTTGCAACAGAGAATCACATTCAGTACATAAGAAATATTCGGAAGAATAAGCAGAATATCTCTTTCTCATAAAAAAAGGTATCAATTATTAGTACATTAGAGCGCACGGAGACTAAACGGAAGTAGTACCTTAGATAGTCACCATCTAACCCAGCAACTATCACAATCTTGCCATCATGATCAGCAACTTCCTTACAGAAATCATATAGATCCTCAAAAAACTGAGCTTCGTCAATGCCAATGACCTCTAACTGAAACCACGTAAAAGTCACAAAAACAGGCAGTCACATATACAAAGAAAAATGAGTAATGATAAAAGTCATAATACAGTATTGTTACATACTAGCAAAGAAAGTTCAGTAACCAACTTACAAAAGAGTGCATACTAGCTAAGAAAGTTTAGTGACCAACTTACAAAAGAGTGCATACTAGCAAAGAAAGTTCAGTGACCAACTTACAAAAGAGTGCTTCATGATTATATCATTTCCCCTCAAAACTAGGGGTAGATTTGGAGGGGTGGATCCCCCAACTCCTCAAGAATTAAAATTTAACCCGTCAAATTTAAAAGTTTCGGAAGAACGCACTCAAAAATAGACTTCTTTGCCCTATATGTGGAGATTACTTTCTGTTTGCTAACACAGCTAGGCTGCTAGCACCCTGACCATGTGTGGAAAAGGTCCTATGACAGTCGTCTAATATATTCACATCTCAATAGCTTCCCATTGAAGTGTTACCTTACTGTATGCTTCAGGACCACATCTCTGTTTGAATGATGATAGATTAGCTAAAGGCCAGCACGGTAATTTGTCTCCATCATGTGTCACAATGGAATCCAACCCATATCTTGTATCCTTGTCTGACTTTAAAATTGCTACACTTCTGCAGAGAGGGGAAATAGCACAAAAGCTAAATCAGACAATGATATGAGAACATCAGGAAGCCTTAAATATCTATCAAGATCATCAAAGTTCAAGCAGCACTTCAAAACTCAGAAGTTAGCATCTTTGTGAATCCAAATTATATGTCCATAATTGTATTATCAAACTTTTGATATCTTCAAGGCAATTACTAACTTAGTAAATTTTGATGTAAAGAATCATAGGAACAATCTCAGAAGTCAGAACAAAATGTATTATATGGTTATCCCCACAAGATAGGACCAATCTCCTTCGGAATGATACCATCAATTGAACAAAAGGAAACAGAATATGCTGGTTTTACTTCTCTGCGCGGCTGGCTACACGAGATTGATCCGTACACAAACTGCAGTTCAACTGGGAAGGAACTGAAGGCTCAAATTTATTTTCGTGTTCAACAGGATGCATAGAAAGGACAACAAAAGTATGCAGTGAAGATAGAGAGCCATGCAAACTGCAACTGCAACTAAAATAAGGATTGCATAGTCTAACACAAATAAGTAAACCATTAAAGGACTTGTTTATCCTGATTTATCCGACAAGTAGTTATTAATATTTCCACTATATGAAGACATAAATTTCCACCCACTTTTTTATGCTTGTTCACACAATTGCAGCTCTTGATGTGCCAGGTAGATGGAATTATGTCAGTTCCAGAGTAACATTCATAGGTTGGTAAAGATTCTAAAATCTTTTCAAACACTATCAACACTTATAAATGAATTGCCTAAATGTATTTTGGCAACAGCATAGAATGATCTGCTTAACCACCAGACATAGCAATATAGCATAAGAAAATAAATACAAATAGATTTCCTAGAATGCCCAAAATTCATCAATCCGTGGCAGCATTGGTTAGTATATAGTATCATAGAAGAAACAAACTCATTTGCTATAGGTTCAAATTATGATGACGTATGGCTTTTTAAGCATTTTATTGGAAACTACTCAACTCCGCTGTTACTACAATATAGTAAAAGATGACCTTAAGAGAATATGTTTTCAATGGTAAACTTATTTTATTAAGAATCACATCCAATAAACCGAGGCCATCACATTACTTGGTAATAAGGCAATTCATCTGTTTGTTCACATACATGTTCCTCATAGAAGCAAATAGCAAGCCCCTGCTTGCCAAACTAACAGTTGAAACTGTGGGGAGATCACAATCCAATTTTTGCATTCAAAGGCAAATGGCATCTCCACAGAAGATTTCTGTCAAAGGATCACAAATTCCAGGAAAGCATGGCTTGTGTCTGGAAAGTGCATTCCCGACTTATAGCACAAAGGCTGAAGCCTGTTTCTCTTTCTATGTTTGAATGTTAGTGTTTCCACTTTTATAGCTTAAAAGGATACGAGCATACAGCTGGAGTGTGACATGCATGGCACTTTTCGAGATACAGCAAATTGCCCGTTTAATAAGACTCTTTGCAGCTAAGTGGCTGAGGATTCAATCAAATGTTCATCCTATATTGTTGTTTGTCCTTTCTCTTTAACTCAGTAAATCTTGAACATCGCCAGCGTCTTTTAAGATACCTGCCATATCTTTGACCAATTTATATATCTCAGCAGTCTGTTCATGAGCATTATGTTCCATAAAGAAGAAATGTGCTTGTCTTTGAACCTCAATCATACTATAACCAGGCTCCTTTTTCACCCCCGAGTCTTTCATCAATCTCCTTATCTCCGCAACATTGTTCCACAAACCAAAAGAAGCATAAGCATTAGACAAGACAACATATTTGCCTGCATTCTCAGGCTCCAAGTCGAAGAAATTTCTAGCAGCAAGTTTTACCATCTCGATATCACCATGAATCTTACAAGCCCCAAGTAAAGAGCCCCATAGTACTGGGTGCTCCTCACAACGTGAGTTTTTGACAAACTCATGAGCCTCTTGTAATCTTCCAGCACGGCCTAGAAGATCCACAATAGCTGCATAGTGCTTTCCTCTTGGTTGAAGCCCATAATCTCTCATCATAGATGAAAAATACTCCTTACCTCTATCTACCAGACCTCCATGGCTACAAGCAGAAAGAACTGCAAGAAACGTAACATGGTTTGGCCTATATCCTTCATCTATCATCCTATGAAATGATTCCAGAACATCTTTTATTCTTCCATTTTGTCCATACCCTGATATCAGAGCAGTCCATGTTATCACATTCCTTTCCAAGGACTTACTAAACACGAGATAGCCATCAGATGGAGAACTACACTTGAAATACATGTCCATAAGCGCACTATTAACTACAATATTTCCACTAATTTGGCTTTTAATCAACAAAGCATGTGCTTGCTTGCCCTGCTCCAGGACAGCTAAAGAGGCACAGGCTCTAAAGACTGATGAAAAGGTATACTGATCTGGAAGTACATCTCTCTGTTTCATATCATGGTACAGACTCAGGCCTACTTCCTCCATGCCCTTCTGCACATACCCAGCAATCATAGCGTTCCACGAAACCAAGCTTTTAAATTGTAACTTATCAAATATAATGTGTGATGTATCCAAGTCTCCTGCTTTTGCATACAAAATTAACAACTTAACAGTCAGATATTCATTTGGAACAAAGCCGACAGTAATCATTTGCCAATGGACTCTTTTCCCTTTCTTATACGCTTGGCGGAAAATGCACTCTTGCAAAACAAGGGAATAAGTTTCTGCCTCCACCTGTACACCAGAGCGGCACAATATTCCAACTGCTTCAGCCACCCTTCCTGAGAAACAGAGACCTTTTATTGTCTCATCCAAATAGAGAGAATTCTTTACGCCATTGGCCTGAAAACTGGGAATATTACCAATCATGATTTCAATTCAAATGTCAACAGAATAACATGGTCCAACTTTTACTTCCTCTACATGAGCGAGCCAAAGAGCATGGAGATTTCAACACCCCAGGGAAGAAAGGAAAGGAAACAGAAAAAAGCCGATTCAAGAACAACAAAATTCAGAAGAAAGGCACAATCATTCAATGAGAAAGATGAAAGGTTGAGTAACAAGAAAAATTCCTAAACTTTTAACAACTAGAACTGCAGATAAACCAAGTCCAAATAGCATAAAGGACACTTGGTGCCTTGGAGCAATTGAATTTAGTGCTGCAACAACTTGGATTTTCTTTTAACAAGTACCAACAAGTTGCTTATTTGAACGCCAAGTGTGAAATCGAACTAAGAAAAGAGCACCCTCACTGGAGATGATATAAATGATTAAGTCGGGACTCTCACGTTGAACTCTTTCCCAACCATGTTCTTAAAATCATGAAAGATATCTTTACAGTTATATCCAACCAAATAAACCATCACCCAGAAAGTTGGTCTTCAATAAAAATAGCACAATATGGCATCATGCTGCTGAAAAGATGATTTGTTATGTTACTGAATACCATAACATTCTCTCCCCGACTCTGTTAAGCTATTGACCAAAACAAATTCTGAGGCAAGAAAAAAACACTTACAATCATTGGACTCAATGCATCATCTTCCATGTTTCATTTTAAGGTCTATATAGTGCATCAAAGTCTTGAGATTTAGCCAAAAGTCCTACTTATATAAGTTCTACAAAGCTTGTGTGAAGTATAAGACACTATAAAGTAAGTAGCTAAGTAGATAATCCTCATGCGAGGAAACCAAACAGATACCGGTTTATTTATAGGATGGCCCCAAAAAACAGCTGAGGCACACTTTCTACTCCAACAACATCATACCCCGTGTAAATCCCACAAGTGGAGTATGGGTAAGTTAGTGTACGCTGACCTTACCCCTACCCCCAAGTTGTTCACGATAGACCTTTGGCTTAAAAGAACAGTAACAACATCGAAATAATGCAAAATGGAAAACAGTACACAACATACAGAAGAAAGAACAGCACCAACAACGAAATAAGGTGATAACCAAGCACAAACAAACATAGGTAATAACCAAGAACCAGAAACTACCAGAATATTTCTACTCCAACAGATGAATAGTATAAAAAGATTTAAACTTTAAATATGCACAGCATTTCATTACACAACCAAATGAGAAACAGATTGAGAAAACTAACCTGCCATTGCTTCTTTCAGACTTAATCCTCTTCAAAAGAGTAGTAGTTTTTCCAGCAAACATAGGACCCACAATCACATGAACCTCACCAGAACCAGAACTCGAACCCGATGCCTCACTATTCAAGACCCGAATTTGATTATGGTTTGGCACAGTAGAACACCTAAAGGAAGAAACTTTACTCATGGGGTTCATTGTTTGAGCAGAATTAAGGTTCTTGAAAGTACTAAGAACCCCATATCTCCTGCATACAAACATGGTGGTAGGTCTTGAAAGTACTGGGGAAAGGAGTGATTTCATTCTTGATAATGGTAACATAAAAATTGATTCTTCTGGGCTTTTTGGGCTGAAATTCTTCAAAATTTAATCACATAGAGACTATTTGTAGGTATGATTTCATGGGAAATTGAGTCCAAATGATGATAAGAGTATATGAGATGAGAAAAGGGGGAAGGGTTTTAAGGGTTTTAGGTTCTTGGAGGGAAGATGGAACCAATAAGGATGCAAAATACAACTTACCTACCAAATATTTTATCCGGATCAGTTTTCGCGTAACTCGATTTGAGAGATATATGTGAGCTCCTACTAGTAACTAGAGGTACCAAACTTACCTACCAATTGTATATTGTAAAATGGTGGATTTTGTATTTTGATTATACATTATCTAAATTTAATATGATCATTTTGATGATTGTTTTTATCAATCATATTATAATATTAATTAAGAATAATTTTTATTTGTTACCAATCATAATAAGTAACTAGCAAATTGGATTGTTTATCATAAAAAGATGTAATATTCGCGACTCCGAAATAGATAATTAGGAATTTCTTGATCGCAAGACACTCCTCCACTCAATAGTGTCACAAGTTAATATTGATTATTGATGATAATGGAATGAAATAATTAGTGAAATAAGATTGTATAATAAGCGTTTTTTCTCTCTCTATGAAAGCACGCTAAATCAAAATACCAAAATATGTTAATGGCAAATAATAATAGGTCGTAGAGCTTTGATTTAATGATAAGATCACAACATGTGATGTGCAGATTAAGTGTACGTCATGTATTGCATATGAACTCTATCTGATAGGTTTAGTTCAATCAAAGAAAAAGAAAACGAACATGATATTTAAAACTATGAAATAGAAATATATAGAACAATAAAAACTATAAAGAATATGTATTTATTACTAATTTTGATAAATACATACAATACATATCCGAGGAGTAAATATATGCAAACTTTATTCTTAAACTTTAAATATAAAAATATTATTTTTTGATAGACTGTGGACTCGTGAAGATTATGATTAAAAGGAGATTTTGACTTAAACTTTAAATTCTCAAAGCAGCTTGTGGAAAGATAAATGATTTTTATGAAATGTTTGTAGTGAGTGATATATATTACTATTAGCTTTTGCATGTGATATAATCATTCATTCAGTAAATATAATTGTGTCCAAAAGCCATATAATGATGCATTGATCAACAATTGGCAAATTTCTCCGTCTTAATTTGGATTCGTGTCGTATAAAATTTAGTATTTTTTTTTTATTAATATATTTTATATGTAAGTTTAAACTCAAAATTTATGATTAAAAGTGAAAGAAATATATTCATACCATCATAATTAATTCGTCCTAATTAAAGATAAAAAATTGAATGGAAGCACAAACATATTATATAGTTTTTTAGGAAGATATTTTATGAAATATTTCCAAGTTGTTTTCGAAAGTATAAAGCACAAATATCAAAGTTGTTATACTTTTTTTACCCTCTAAAAATGAAGTTTTATGTTAATTAATTATTGAATTACGTTGTATAATTTTCATGTGATTGTTAAGCTATGAATTTTTGTTGTAAAAATAATCGTTGATATTTATATTATGATAGATTATATATATTACACTTCTCAAGATGTAACCCTTTTATAAATTCTATGTGAACACGAAATATTATATACACTACTATTTTTTTATGTTAGTATAATTTGGTCGGATTGTATAATTGTGATCACGATTTTTAGTATTATTGTAATGGATATTTTAAACAAATGCTTCAAAAATAAATTAACAAAAATCAGTTCTAATAAGTAATATAGCTCAAAAAGAATTTAAAAAACGCAAAGGCAAATAACCAAAATATTTCTTGGGCACAACAATAATTAATTTTCTAACCCTATAAAAGGGAAGAAAAAAAGAAAAAGAAAAACAAAGTGCGTAAATTGCGGTACATTCTTGGTCACCAAGACATTATCTAAGAAATTACTGTACACTTTACGCTCCACCTAATTTAGATTTGCGTCAAAAAAATCTTACTTAAGAGATACAACGTTTTTACTAAAATCGATTTCATTTCCAAATTTCATATTCAAGCTTTCTATTAAGGATAAAAACATACTTAACGTTCCACCACGATAATCTTTAATGACATCTCAATTTTCTTAATTTTGATAGAAGGAAAAACACTATTTTAAGAACCTTAAAATTTAACCATCTTTAATTCTCCAAATGTTTGCTTACAGTAATTCTTCTTTTTTCTCGATTTTTTTGTAAATATATTTTTCAAATAACTCTTTAGCAACTGAAAATGCGAGGGGTAGCGTTCAAGTCAATCTACACGTATTTCAATTAATTTTACGAAATATTTATAATCTTCTACACCAATATGTATCAAATAATCATGACCGTCAAAGCTAGAATGCAATTGAACTTAAGACCTCATTAATCTCAATCACTTTATTAATCATTAGGCATTAAGTCACGTTCTTCGAGGACAAATCATCCGAGTACTTCGATCTCCTATATGATATATTTAAAAAGTAATGAAATTATTATTAAATCTTTTGGGGACGTAAACAATATTCATTATCAAAGATTCGCCAGGATTATTCTAGAAAAGTATTTACGATTTCACCACAATGCTCAACGATAACAACCAATTGCCTAAAATAGTTGTTGACTTGTTGTAACATTAGAAAGTCTTAACAATACTCAGAATTTATTTGTTTTTTTGGGGAAAAAAAAAGAAGAAAAAAGTTGTCACTAAAATGAAGGGACGGTTGGTAAGTTACTGTAAATTAGTTGTCATTTTGAGTTTTATATAAAAATAATTAGTACTCATATATATAATATATAAATATAACTATAATATTCCTTTTTTGTGTATTTTGATTAAATCTAAGTCTACCTGTTTTTATTCCTTTTTTAGATGAATAGGCAAACAAGGAATCCAATCTGTCCAACACACATTTCCCACTTTCTTCACATTTTTTTATTCAAAAAGTTGAGATAAATAAGTGAGTTTTCATGTTAAATAAATAAAATTCTTATCTTATTCCAAACGCAGTATAAAAGCCATTTCATCTTTAAATATTATAGCTTTTGTCATATATATATATATATATAAATTCTAATCTTGGTTCGTTAATTATTAGTATTAAATTACTGGTCCTTCTATGTTCAATTAGTAAAAAATATAAACTTAACCTTAGATAATTTATTGATAACTCAATAATTTTATAAAAAGACCGATGAATATATGAGGTGTCAGATATCACAAGAGCTCAAATCAAACTAACGGAGCAAAAGTGTTATTTTATTTATTTTTGGTATTATATATGCTACTAATATATTTTATCAATATATTATTATTATTATTATTGTTGTTGTTGTTTTAAAAAAAAAATTGGTTTTTGACGTAGCATGTGACTTGGTCCATATTTTTTCTGTGTTGCGGTTCATGCCTTTCCACCACATGAACGGATAATGGAAGCTTGGTATAATTGCAATATTTTCTAATTAAGTAATCCATTTTATTTATAATTAAAGAGCACAAAATTATAAGTCTTCCTTTGCCAATTTTTTTAAAAATAACTAAAGTTGCTTAGTAATTTACAAAGTGATATATGTTTGACCTCCATGACGAACGACGGATCGAAGAGAATAACAATTAGTTGATTTTACGTTGGCAAATATCTGAAGAAGAGATTTATAATACGTTAACCGAATTTCACATTTGACTGAAGAGAAATTGAAGAGTTTTTATAAGGTATTACACAAATTAACATGATACATGTATTTTTAGATTTTCAATGATGATATAATAAATAAAAAACAAATTGGTGGAAATTTTGATTATTTATGTTTCTAAAATTTGATCTTTTTACCATTTAAAGGTAACTCTTGTAAATGATTAATCGTTAAAGAAGCAATTTGTGCCTAATTTAGAAGCTAATTCTCAAGGTTCTTAAGCAATCACTATTATATTAATTATTGTAAGTGGATAAGATTTTCAAGATACTATATAATGTATGTCAAGTAATTTAGGGATAATAAATTTTTTGGTACTTCTGTTAATCGTTTTGGTAATTATTTATGGAATATGATCAAATAAGTATGGTTAAGAGATGGCATGATTGGTATCGTAATTAGAGATGTTTCTATTAAAGCCTTGAAAATTAGAAATTTCATTCTTAGCGAATATATTCAATACGAATTTAAATTAGTCAGACTAGTAAATTTTGAATACTAAATGTTGCAAAATGATTGTTAAAAATAAATAAGTTTTTACTATTACTGAACCAGAAAACCAAATATATATATATACACACACACACCAGAGGAGTTGAAAATTTTCTCTTATTTGTTTCCTATAACTAATAATATATATTCTTTCTACTTATATATAAGAGGGAGTTTATGATGGGACATTGAATATAATATTCTATATAATAATATAATATAATAAATCATTTTTTCTACTATATAATATATATAATATATTTTTATTTTCTAAGGGAGTTTATATAATATATAATATAATATAATATAATATATAC
>NW_006239071.1:409537-449958 GCF_000226075.1 Solanum tuberosum
ATACAAAAAATTCCACTGATTCTTGAAGTGAATCTATCGTAAAAATACTATAAATCATGATAATTGACAACATAAAATATGTTTTGAAAAAGATACAAAAAATTCCATTGATTCTTGAAGTTAATCTATCGTAAAAATACTATAAATCATGATAATTGACAACATAAAATATTTCAAAAATAAATACATTTAAAAAAATTCGATTGATTCTTGAAATTAATCTATCGTTAAAAATTATGTATAAAATACAATAAATCGTGATAATTGACAACTTAAAATATTTATAAAAAAACAGAAAAAAAATTGACTGATTCTTAAAATTAAATCGTGATAATTGACAACATAAAATTGTTCAAAAATGTTGTATGTGGGTAGTCTTATTGTGCCTTGAATAGCGTCAAAGAAAGTACAGGTTTGTGATAAAAAAACTTATTCCTTTGTCCACGCAAACAATCGCTTCAAAAATTTCGTTATTAGCCCCAAAACATACCATTTATGTTATTGAGCCCGTGCATAGCACGGGCAACAAAATCTAGTATAATAAGAAAATAAAGGTAAAAATATGAAAGGAAAAAAGAAATAGTAATAAAGAAGAATGTAAGACAAATTGTCTGAAAAATTGACAATCAGTGGACTCAATATCAAAAGTATCTGATAATTAATTAAATCCATAATAATGAAAAGAAAAAGAAGAAATTTTACTACAAGTAAATGTCAAGGTAATATTTGTTGTCTAGTTAATTTCTTCTTTTTTATTTGGTTTGCCAATTGAGTCAAATTAATTCAAATTCATGTATTACATGAGTTATTTTTAGGGCGATACTCCCAATATGATTCTTTTCATACTCATAATTTAAGTCTGAGATTTCTAATTAAGGATGTTGCTCATGATTTTGCACCCCACATTTAGTACTCGCATTAGAATCCGATTAATCTGGATTCACGCATTGCATGAGTCATTTAAGGCGACGCTCCCAACATGATTTTTTTCATACTCCAAATTCAAATTCGAAATCTTTGATTAAGGGTGTTGTTAAGTTAATTTCATTTTTTGGTTTGCCAGCTGGAATGCGTTTAATTCGAATTTATACATTACATGAGTCATTTTTTGGATGCGACACTCCCAATATGATTCTTTTCATACTTAAAACTCAAATATGAGATCTCTAGTTAAATGTGTTACTCATATTTTCTTACTTGACATTTGGTATTCGCATTAGAGTCCGACAAATTCGAACTCATGCATTACATGAGCCAATTTGGGGGTGGCACTCCCAACGTGATTCTTTTCATACTCAAAACTCAAATTTGAAATCTCTAATTAAGGATGTCATTTAAGGAAAAAATCATTTCTAAATTCAAGAATCTATTTATATAAAACAATATAAAAGTCATCATCATCTTCCATTGTCTCTACATTTTCTCTCACACACAGGAGAGAGGATAGCCAAAGAGCTCTCTCTCTCACAATATATTATACAAAAAAATATATATACAAAAAATATATATATATAAATATATATAGAGAGTGTTAGCCATTTCAGATGTAAATCAATCTTTCTTACACCACACTCTCTTTTCTCTCTTACCTTTTTCCTCTCCTTCCTTCTTCTTCCTCTCTCGCTCTCTTTTGCTAAAAATAAAAACTCCATTTTTGTGTTTTGGTGAATTTAGAACGTTTAGAGAGGAAAAAGAGAGGGCCTTTCAAGCCCCTCTTTCTATATATGCCTCTCTAATCGATCTTGAATTACACCCATTTCTCTTCTTGTAGCCTTCTTCATCATCTATTGGTAAAAATTCAATCTTTGATTCATGTTTTATGTTTAAAGTTTTAATCTTTTTGACTTTATTTGAGGATTTTGGCTTGTGGGTGTGTTGATTTATGGTTCTATACTGTATAGTTTCATGTTTTATGTTATAAAGTTTTGATCTTTATGACTTTGTAGAGAATTCTGGATTGTGGGTCTGTTGATTCTTGGTTTATTGTTCATGTTTTGTTGAAAAGTTTTGATCTTTGTTACTTTTGGATGTGTTGATCTTTGATCTGTTGAAGATCAGATGATCTATTGTTGTATTGGAATCTGTTGTTTAGATGCAGTTTTCTTTTTGATGTTTACTTAATCTGCATTTTGATGTTTCATATTGAATTGTTGTATTGATGGGGGTAAAGTAATGGATTCTTGATTGATAAGGTTGTTAGAATAGTTGAACTTGAATTATCCAATTGTAAGTTTGTTGTTGAGATCTTTTGTTATGCTTTTTACTTTGTGAAGTTAGTGATCCGATTTCGGTTTGAAAAGAGTTGTTTTAACACTTTGGAGTATTGATCTATTGATATGATTATGTTTAGTTTCATTTTAATGATTATGAGTGGTGGTACCTTTTGATGTGTAGAATGGAAATGGAGCCTGGAAAATTGTTTGTTGGTGGAATTTCTTGGGACACTAATGAAGATCGTCTCAAAGAATATTTCCAAGCTTTTGGTGATGTGATTGAAGCTGTGATCATGAAAGATCGGATCACTGGTCGTGCTCGTGGTTTTGGTTTTGTTGTTTTTGCAGACCCTTCTGTTGCCGAAAGAGTTGTGAAGGAAAAACACATAATTGATGGTAGAACTGTAAGTTACATGTGCCTAATATCTGGAGTATATTCTGTACTTTGTTCATTTGGATTTATTGATACTGAAACTGTTGAACGATTTATGATGAAGGCTCTCAGATGGTTTGTCAGAAAAGAATGGTTATGATGATATAATTTAGTCTTAACTTTTCAAATTTTACTTGTGATGTTTTCCGATGATTATGATTCGTGTTATTGGCAAACTGTTATTAGTTCATGAACAATGACATAACAGCACTGCCAATGAAGAAATTGATGATTCAATCTAATAGGGCAGCCCGGTGCATAAAGCATTCCGCTTTAGCAGACTCCAAGGATGTGATGCACCCAAATGCAAGCATTTTTATGGCTGCCTCCACGGCTCAAACCCATGACTTATATGTCACATAGAGGCAACTTTACTGTTGCTCCGAGTCTCCCCTTTGATTGATTCAATTTGATCAGTGTTTAATATTACCACAGTTAATGTGATTGGTTCTATATGTTTTAAATTGAATTGGTTAAGTTGACTAGCTTGAGATGAGCTGAACTGAATCGACAGTTCAAACTATCAAATGCTGCATGAAATGAAATGATGGAAATAAGTTAATCTTTGAAATAGTACATGGAGATGTAGACAAGAAGCACGGCTAATGCAAGCAAGCAGATTTAGTTGTAGGATTTTAGCTATGACCCTTTTTCAATCTTCATGGATTCTTATTAATTACCAAAAAAACTTGTATTTGTAGTAAGTTAATGAAACTGTGTTATAAGAATGAGCTTCTGCACTTGCTAGCTGTTATGGGAAACGAATGTAAACATTTTTACTGTTTCCCTTTGATCTCCAGGTAGAGGCAAAGAAGGCTGTTCCGAGAGATGATCAACACATTACCAGAAACAATGGTAGTATGCAGGGTTCTCCAGGTCCAGCTCGCACTAAAAAGATTTTTGTTGGAGGTTTGGCATCCTCAGTCACCGAGAGTGACTTCAAGAATTACTTTGATCAATTTGGGACAATCACAGATGTTGTAGTGATGTATGATCACAACACACAAAGGCCTAGAGGATTTGGATTTATCACTTTTGACTCAGAAGAGGCAGTTGATAAAGTTCTATACAAAACATTTCATGAACTTAACGGTAAATTGGTTGAGGTTAAGCGTGCAGTACCCAAAGAGCTGTCACCTAGTCCAGCCCGAAGCCCATTTAATGGACAGAACTATGGTCTTAACAGGGTTAACAATTTGCTTAATGCATATACCCAAGGTTACGTTCCAAGCTCGATTGGAAATTACGGAATGAGAATGGAAGGTAGATACAGTCCTCTTACTGCTGGTCGAAATGGATATTCATCCTTTAATCCTGCTGACTTTAACTTACCAACAGGCATAGACTCCACATTGAACCTAAACTATGGTGGAAATGGAACTTTTGGTTCTAATTATGGACGTGGATTCAATTCCTTATACAATGGGAATTCAAACAGGTTCAGTGGTCCTGTCGGGTTTGCCCCTGGAAGGGTTGCAAGCAGTTCAATGTTGAATTCAGTAGGATGGAACCTGTGGGACAATGAGAGTCTTAATTATGGAACAAATTCTGCCAACTCTACTGATTTTGTTGGTTCTGGAAGTGGGGCTGCGGGATACGGTACGTTGGGGGGTCTCGGAACAATCTGGGGTTCCTCTTCAATTTCGGGTCAAGGTGGAGGAAATGGTTCTTTTGGAAGTGGCAACATTGCTAACAGTGGCGAAGCAGTTGGGACAGGGTATGGACGAAACTCAGGAAGCAATGCTGTCAATACATCACCTTATTCCTCAGCAAAAGACATTCCTGCTGGAGCTTTTGGGAACTTGTATGGTAATACTGTAGGTGCTTCGTTCTATGAGGACTCAGCCTGGCGTTCAGCATCTCCAGAACTAGATGACTCTGCATCCTTTGGTTATGGACTTGGGAACGCAGAGTCACTTGGTTATGTTGGTGGCTATAGTGTTGCAAATAGATCAAATAAAGGTAAGAAACTCCTCATTTGTTACTTTTAGTTAATTTTCATGATGTCTTTCTGATGCATGCACTAAACGGTCTGCCACAAAACTCACACATCATTGCTCCTACTGAAAAAAGGGCAGCCATGTGCACTAAGCTCCCCCTATGCGCGGGGTATGGGCATTAAGGGTCTATCGGGTGCAGCCTTACCTTGCATTTCTCCTGCATTCACCCGGACAAGCTAACCCGAGCTTACTCACGTTCTTAACCATTCATGGGCTCAAGTTGGTTTTGGCAATCCTAATCTGAGCTGCAATTTGGTAATGACATACCATGAACTAAGCTAGAACCAAAGAACACACAACGATGATTTTGTTTCTTGCTTTGTTTCATTTGCATAACAGTTACTTACATATGCTCGTGATTTGTGATTCAGGAATTGCTGCCTAGGAAGATTTATCGTATGGAAGCTTGATAGGTGGAAAATACAGCTTGAGCCAAAGTTGTGGATGTGGATTACTACTCGTATTCTGTTTGAAGAAATACTTCAGTCTAGAGGTACATTCACTTAGAGCTAATTCAGTACCTGCTATAGAAAGAACTTCTCCCAATCGACGTTTACAAAAGAAAGGGACTTGTCGTGTAAGGTTTGAACGTAGATTGTTTAGTATAGAACTTTTCATTTTCTTCGCCTTTTTTCCTTGTCCCTTGCATATGGTTGAGATGTAAAATTGGATAGCGGAATATACTTACGAGATAATTGTTCCATTACATTATCTGATGAAAACAATGCAACGTAAAACCAGATTGTTCGTTCCTTCATCGGATTCTTTTCTTCTTTATTCTTTTCTTTGTTTTCATACTGTAATGCTCCAGCAAACTTGCTGGTTGTTGTTGAAATTTATCTCAATTTTTCAGCTTATTTAGTGTAGAAAACTTGTGTGACAAATGCTTTCTATCTATGCTCTTAAATGATATTTTTAGAACTATTTCTCTTATGATCTCATTTTTATTCCACATACTTCTTGTACACCCCTAGTTGTTTGTCCACATAGAGGTTTGACTATAATAACGTCGTTTATTCAAATATTTTTTTTGCTGCTATAGCAAACATGTAATGTAACATAATAGGTTTCAGAAAAATACTCGACCATTATAACGAAATATTGTTAGAGAGATATAGAAAGGTCTTACTCTATCATTGAAGTCAACAATTCATGCATAACCATCCCTCATGTGTTTATTCATTGTATATGTCAAGTCTTGTTTTATGGTTCATTTTTCGGATGGTCATTCAACGAATAGTTATTATTTCAGAAAGTTGCTTTGTTTGTCGAGGAAAAAATAGAATAAAAAGAAATACTACTTTTTGAGATAATAACTACTCTCTCTCTCTCCAATTTATATGACATGTTTTTTTTTTACTCCGTCCGAAAAGATTATCACATTTCTATAATTGAAAACTATTGTGACTTAAAAATTCTTTCCTTATCCTTAATAAAATGATTTATAGCCACTGAAATGGTAGAGTGTTTTGGATTACAAATTTCAAAATTCTTGTTTTTTCTTGAACTTCATATTAAGTTAAATGGTATCACATAAATTGATACAAAGAAAGTATTAGATTAGCGATGATCTACGTAATATTTGACCTCAAATTCATTGAAACTTAGGAATTTCGCATAAATACCCAATTATGGGACCATCATCTTATGTTCACATTTTTGGAACAATTTTAAATATGCAAGTTATAAAATTTCATATAGTTGAAGTTCAATCATATTTGTCTGATCTTCATACATTACAGACATTGTATGTGTAAAATTGTTTCGAAGTAGAAAAATGTGGATAAATTTTGAGAAACCCAAATACAAAGTAAATAGATGTCCAAATAAAATACTCGTAAATTTTTTGAATAAAATAAAATAAATAAATAAAGGCCAAAAATGTTAGAGGCCCATGAAGATATGTGGATAAAGAGTGGATCCCACGATATTTGGTCAGCGGTCCATGGGCTAGGTGGCCCACTAACGAATTATAAGCAAATTGACACTACGTAATGGGCATCTTGTGATTGTGTATACCATGTTTTTTCTCGAGATAATTATGTGTCTGAATCATTTGATCATCTAATTTTACAAAATATTTTGAAATTATATATACTTCATACTAAATCAACATATATTATACACAACATGTATATATTTAATGGTGTATATATATTGTGTGTTGTTTGACAATTAAACTAGTTGATCGAATGGTATATATCAGTAACATTACCTTTCTTTATGTCGTTTTATGTCAATTTTTGTAAAGGGAAAATAAAGTTTAGAAATTCCCTAAAATGTGTGGTCAAATATATATTCTTATCCTTATTTCGTGGCTCCAAAAGGAAAACAGGGAAATTTTTCAGAATGTCAATATTTTAACATTTAATAGGATTCATTGTCAATACTTTCAATATTTAGTAAAAATGTCAAAATTTTAGTTTATTACGTATCTTATTTAAGTTTTTATTATTTGTTTTAATTTAAAGAATACAATTGTTAAATAACACAAAGGAGAAATTTAGGGGAGAAATTTTTTTTAAAAAGGAACAATTGCTTAAAAGTCTGTTAGTTACAAAAATTCAAAACTAAATACAAATTCAAATTTTTTTTACAGAGAACTCATCCCACTTGTTCATCAAATTTCTAGTATTGATTTTTAAATTTTCATTGATAATACTCAATTTATGTTGAAATGAATTCAATTAAATCACGTTTTTTTTATATCCAACCACGGCTTCAATGGATCAGATTTTAGAGCCAAAACCGACTTTCGTAATGATCTAACTCCTCTAAAATTATGTGAAATTTCAAAAGCTATTTAAGGATAAAGAAAGATCCAAGAAAAATTATGCAATTAAGGCATATTAAAACTCAGAAATCATAAAAGCTTAGTGGAATCACACAAACTCAACAAGAAGTATAGAATCACTAAGCACAAACATGTATTTCGAAATTCATGAGATAATAATAACCAATCAAATCTTTTTAGACTAAGATCTTACTAACTAGAGAATATATACGCTTACATAATAATAATTGGAAAAAAATCACAAAACATAGTATAAAAAAGTTTCACAATCAAAGCTTGCAGATTGTGATCCTAATAACGTGCATATTTCTTTTTGGATGACGAGACAACGTTTTACTAATGCACAAGTGAATACGGAATCAAGTTTGGATTTTGTGAACAAGAAATTGAAAAAAAGAAATATATCAAACGAAGAAGAAGAAGAAAAGAGAGAATCGGAGAAGAAGGTTGCAAAGAAAGAGAGAATGGAGAAGAAGGTTACCAAATTGTATTCATATTAATTTTTGTTTGTCAATTGTTTTTCTTTTACTTCAACATTTTATATTTTTTATTAAGAACATTTGTATTTTTTTTAGTTTGTAGTCATTCCAGTAGGTATGTCAAATTGATTTGTATTTCTTAAACATAGATGCATCCTATTTCTTTCACAGTCAATTTGTATTTTTTTTAGAATATTGTATCATTCCTCAACAGATTGTATTATTTTCATTATGTATGCTATTCTTTTTCCAGAATCTTGTATCTTTCTTTAATCGTATTAATATGTAATGATTAGATTATATTGTGATACAATGAGTAATATTTTTGTAATACGAATAAAAGAAAAATATATTTGGTAGTTAATTAATACAATTTTGATCACTGGGATACAATTTTTAGTTTTCACTATGAAAGTAAAATACCAATTTTAATTTGAATGGTAAAGTGAGCACATAAAATACAAAAGTTGTTGATATACAATTATGATTAAAACATAATAAAAAGAAATACAGACTTGTTGTCATTGAAATACGAAATGAGCACAATAAATACTCACATCAATTGAATACAAAATTGACTTTGTTGGTATGTCATTGTGATGAACACAAAAAAAATACATACTTTTCTAAATACAATGTGAGCGTTAAATACAAAATGATCACAGTAAAATACGCATCACAATTTGATATTCAATTTTAATTTGAATGGTAAAGTGAGCACATAAAATATAAAAGTTGTTGGTATACAATTATGATGAAAACATAATAAAAAACAAATTCAGACTTGTTGTCATTAAAAATTGAGATTGAAATACAAAATGAGCACAATAAATACTCACTTCAATTGAAATACAAATGTGACTTTTGTTGGTATACCATTATGATGAATACAAAATAAAAAAAAAAGTAGAATTTGTTTGTATATAAAGTGATATTGAAATACAAAATAAGCAAATTAAAATACAAAATTGTCGTCATTTTTGTTCTAAGTAGAAAATTGTGATATTGAAAAATAGAAAATTGTTGATTAAGTTGGATACCTCTAGTAATTCTCTTAGATTCTACCATTGGAGAGTGATTTAGAGTTTATCAAACCCTAAACGTGATTTCGACTACATACAACAATTTTGAACGATTTAAACAAAAATAAAATCATAAAACAAATCTTAAAAAACGGATAAGGATGCATACCTTAATAAAAGGGATTGTGTGAATATCTTTATAAAATATATTTTTCAATTTCTGGAAAAATAAAAACAAAAAAGAAGGAAGAGAGAGAGGCGTGTTTTGAAATGGAGAAGAATTGGAAGATGAAAATATGTTGCAAAAAATAGAAGATGAAGATGAAAATATGAGAGAGAAAATATTCCCTTTATTTTAAACATATGATAGAGGATTAAATGGAAAATGTGTAATTAAGGTGAAATAAAATAGGAAGTAAATTAGGATACACAATTTTTTTTAAAATAATGACATTTTGACATTTTTACTAATATTTATAAAGTAGGGAGGTTTTTACTAATTAAGTTAGGTTTTTTGACTAGTTTGCTAATTTTCCTTTTTATTTATTTCCTTTTCAATTATTAAAATATATTTTAAATCATAAAGTGCATAAAAGATACTAACTTCTATATTTTTATTTATTATTTTATATTCAAAAAATCGTGAAAGGATATGTTGAAAATCTTAGTCGGAGAAGTGAAAATAACTATACTGAAATAATAGTTGGGTCTTAGTCGCAAACAAGTTAAAATCGGATATATAAATTCTTATTGATCATGTATCACCATTTAAATTTATCTCGAGCCACTATTATACTAAATAAAAACATTCTAAGCAGCTGCTATATAATTTTAAACCTTGTTTCTAATAAACAAGGAAATATTTCTAACTCTCAAATACTATAATATATTTGGGGGAAAAGAAGATAGATGAATACTATAGGGCATTAATATAGTTCCTCTAAGGACTTAAAATCAAGCGCGTGTTATTAATCATCAGAAGGTACGATGGAGTGAATAAATTCCTTCACTCTTAATCAGATGTCTCAAATTTAAACTCTGAATATAGAGAAAACGAATTCTGATATCAAATAAAAGAATATTATAGGACCATAAGGTGGGGGTGACAAATCAAATCAGTTGACAAATGACAGGGAAATTCATTGAATGTATGACATATTTTTGAATGAAAGCAAATAAAATATTATATTGCTAAGTTTCAACATCAGAATATGGACCAGAATTTATTGTTTTTTTCTTCCCTTTTTTGGAGAGGTTTTGAAGTTTAATCCTTAGAGAATTGCTTAACAATAATAGTAAAAAAAATTCCTTGGATATAACACTACTGACCTATCACATGATGAAAGTACAAAAGAATAGTAAACGGAGAATACAATATAAAGATTCTAAATATGAGAAGTTGCCCTCAGCACCCCCTCGTAGCTTCACGAGTTCATGAGCAAGTGAATTCAAAGCCCTAGTATATAGGTAGGGCGCTAACGCTTTACTAATACTTATAATAAAAAACCAGGCTCTTCTGTTCGAGCGAAGAGCCTGATTTTGGCACATAAAATTAGAGAATAAGCATAAAATTTGAAAGCACAGATAAAAGAGAAGAAGCTGTAGCAGTGCATTATACAAAAAGCTGACAGCTCAAAAAAAGGTTCTTCTCCACTTGGAAAAATTTACATTTTTTTTTTTCTAATGGAAGTTTGTTTTCCCATAGCACAGAAATCAATCTAACTTGTTTGTTTTCCCCCCATAATATTTCAAAAGCAACAACAGATAATGAATTACAACAGGGCCAGAAGATGTTGTTAACAAGCATTATGATGAACAGCACCAACCTTTTTTCGCTTGTGTCTCTGTTTCTTGGTTTTCGTCTGCCTGCAAAACCACAGTTTTACCATTTGCCAGACGCCCGGAATCCTTTTTTTGAAGTTCTTGCGATTGCATGACTTTCCGGCTCAAGATATTATAGATCTCTTTAACAACTGTTTGAAAAGCTACAGCTACATTTGAAGAATCCAAAGCTGATGTTTCTATAAAGAATAGACCTTGTGCCTCTGCTAAGGATTTGCCTTCAGCTGTTGTCACCTCCCTCGCATCTTTGAGATCGGATTTATTTCCAACGAGTATCGTGACCACGTTCATGTCAGAATGCGCTGTCCACACAAATAAAGAAGATCAGCAAAATAAACAAACTGCACAACATATCGACATGGAAATAACTCAAATAAAACTTACTCTGAAGTTCATTAAGCCATCGACCAATATTTTCAAAAGTTAGCCGTCTACTAATATCATAAACCAGAAGAGCTCCAACTGCACCTCTGTAATATGCAGAAGTTACTGCCCTAAACCGTTCTTGGCCTGCTGTGTCCCATATCTGCGCTTTGACCTCCTTCCCATTTATGTCCAGCTTTTGGGTCTGGAACTCTACTCCTATTGTTGATTTTGAGTTGGGATAGAATTCATCACGAGCAAATCTAGCAAGCAAATTTGATTTCCCAACAGCTGAATCACCAATCAAAACAATCTTGAAAAGGTAATCCTCCGTTTGTGCTTCCTCAGAACGAAACGCCATCTTCTATGTGTAAAATGGCAAAGCTAGAACATCATATTTGCTTATTTTGTAGCTAAACACCAGAAACAAGAAATTTAAAGCACAAATAGGCAGAAGGCCCTCAAGGAAACTTGCAAGGCAATACAAGCATATGTAAGACAAAACACTTCCGCTTAGGAATTGGTTTAAGAAGAGAAGAAAGACAAGGTAATTTAGAATAAGGATTTTCTATTAACCCTGTACTAAACTTCTTCCAGCCGCTGCACCACTGGGTAACTCTTTCCTATTTTATTCAGCCCTCTAACGGACAGCTTATAAATACGTACCTGCATAAGAAGAAAAAAGATAGAAACTTGAAACATCAGCAAAGCATCCACAGTCTACACTTAGCTTTCCCATAAAACAATGTGTCATTCTTCTGCAAGATTCTTCAATAGGATATAGTCTAATTAGCATAGGTAAGGGAAAGGAAATTATACAAGACTAATCAGCTGTTGCTCATCTAGTGCCCCGTCCTTGCCACGTCCCACTTCCCTTGCTTCTTTTGCAGACCTTTTAAATGCAAACCTAAAAGAAAAATGAAGGGGAAGTACTACTATAAGACTTTACACAAAATTGTGCTTGCAGAATATTCATTTCTGGATGTTGACATAAAATAAGAAACCAAAAATTGTTATCTCCAAAATATTCCATTAATTCAAAACCAAGTCACACCATCTGCATTGACTTTTTCTTCTTTTCTCTTTTCCCGCTTCTTAAGGATAAGGGGGTCTGAATGAAGAGGGGAAAGGGTGGAATTTGAGAGAGAGATGGGATATAATTCTCAAGGAAATAGTAATATGTGTGGACTACAAACAATGACCATTAATAAAAAAAAACAATCACCATTAAACAGTGATGCTCAAAAAGTTTGCTAACTGTCAGAAACCATTGATAGATATAGTTTACATGAGAAAGATACATATAACAGAAAGGGAAGTGTCAACAGAAGAAGATTAATATTTCCTCTTGCTCTCCAGCTGTAGGGAAGGGGAGGAGCCAAGGAGGCTGCCTCTCAAAAACGGAAATGAATACTTGAAACGGGAAGCTAAGTGTGTAGCATTCAATAGAAAGGGATAAAACTGCACACCAAATTGATAAAGTTATCATGCAGTAAGGACTTTTAACAACATACAGGGCATACAAGATCTGATGACACCAGAAGAACATATAATGCCCATAGGTTGAAGCAAACAAATTATTCCAATTTCACTGATATAGTTAAAACATCGTCTATGAAAAATCAAGAATATTTGCCTAAACATTTGTAATATAACAAAATATTGACCAGTGGAAATATCCGTTAAGCCAGATTTAATCCCTACAATGTACTTAATGATGACACCTGTACCTTGAAAAAACGACTTGCCCAGTTCACAAAGTGCTCTCTCGCTAGTCTTGCAAGAAGTCTAAGATCTAACTTTGACCTATAATTAATACTTAACATTCAAGTGCAGTATTGCACTGTGTTATTAGTTTTTGACAAGTATTGTACAGTGATATTGTAGTTTTTCTTTTCCTCACGCCTGAAAATTAGAACCTGGTCACTAGATGTTGATTGCCCTAGTTTAGATTCTATGATGGATACAACTTTTTCAAGTCAATAAAATATACAAATACAACCTTCAGAAATAGCAAACAGATAGTATAAAAAGCCTTATTCAAGGTAGCTGCATACACCTCATCCACAAAATACACTATCAGAAAACCCCAACATTGATGAATACGAAACAATCACTATCGACATATAAATTACGTTGACAAAGAAAGGAAATTGATCCAAGGGAAAGTAGGCATTCTACAATGCTTTGCATTCTATTGACTTCACTCAATAAAGGCTATAAATTTGACGGACATTCTGGTGACCTGAAGGCAAAAATCAATTTACGAGATGGATCACAAAGACCATGTAGTTTTTTAATCCAAGTCAACTTGTGTGCAACTTGACTAATCTGCCACATACCCTTACCTTCCCGTTATTACAAGTATCAGCTAATTCTATCTACCAAAGCTTAGAGATATGGGAAGAAATCACCTAACATATTTTTTTTTTTGCATAAGTTGGATTTAAACACCGATCTCAACATGGTCCATTCCAATTTTATTAACCAGCTAAACCACACCCTTGATCGCTAGTCACAAAGACTAACTATTAACAGGTGAAACAATTTCCTATACGGGACCCACAGAGTTGATAATTTCAATAATAAGTTGCACTTGCATAGACATCTACAACAAAGTTAATGAGGTCAGATAAACAAAGATTTTTAGCAAGTAGACTTTGAAAATGTCAGGTTAGTATGTAATCCTTTATATTATCATGCCACACATAATGTGTTGGTAAACTTATCCTAACTGATAATAATTGCCCCTTATCTCATAATGGCAATTGGAAAGACTCAACATTGTACATGGACACCACACAATCCCAAAAGTAAACAGTTTTTTATCTGACATCTCAAAACAGTATTTTAGTACCAACATAAACAAATATATCTACCAGACATAATCACAATGAGAAATGACATTATTATTTGACATTTACCCATTAAAGATCGAAAAGACACGTGCTACACTAAGTACAATTACGGATTGTTTGGTAGCTAGTAAAGAAGTAACTTATTCATGTAATATTAACTAGTTTGTTTTGCAATTTAGAAACATGAATAACTAATACATGTATGAATTATGACCGAATTAATGTATTACCTTATATGGATAAATAAAATATGGAATAACTAATACCTACGTAATTCTAACCAGCTACCAAACGACCCCTTAATTTCCACCATTTTCATAATGCTCCCAAATCAACAACAAAAAAAAGTTTCAATCTTTCCTTTTCATGAGATTTTTTACAAGTTCCAGCACAAAAAGGAAATTATTTTCAGTTTTCACCATAACAAGCTTATAAACCAGCATAATGTAACTACAAAAAAATCAATAAAAAGAAACAATTTTGACACATACCCACTTTTTTATATGACGAATGGATCTTCCCCCTTTATCAATCTCTCACGATGTGATCAAATCAGACTCGTTTCTAACCAGATCAATCCAAAAAAAAAGGTTAAAAAGAGTAATTTTGAGAAAAATGTGTTGAAGAAACACAGAAATCAAAGGATTGTTTCGATTTTTTAATGATTTTTGGAGAGATTGGGTGGGTTGAAGATCCAGGGAAGAAAGAGAAGGAGAGAGAGAGAGGGAAGGGGCCAAAAGGGGGAAGAAAACCAAGATTCTACAAACTGAGCAAATTTGGAAGGAACAGATGGTCACATTAAATGGGCTTTTTCTAAATGGGTCGGATATTTTTTAGTTGGCCCAATTTAATATACATGAGTTTTACGGACCACAGTCTTAACCTCCAATCGAGCTATGAACACGAGAAGATATGTGGTTAGGGGGGAGAGGGTCACTAGGCCTGCTTTTTCAATCAATCTTTGCCAGTTCAGTGCCGTGATTGGTGCGAGTTGTAAGGAGTCTTGATCTTGATTCAAGTTGGGGGTCGTTTCATTATCATAATGGGAATGAGTGCACCACAAGACTAGACAAGTTGCTCCCGCTGTGAGATATTTGATATCCACTTTATAATCCAACTAATATAATTTCACGTCATTCTAGTGAAGTTGAGAAGAAACTGATCCAATTCGTAGTTGTTGATGTTTATATTGATCGATCATAGAAGAAGAAGGCATTAATTCACTTGTTTTTTAATTCAGTCAATTTTGATCCGCTCAATTTAATATGTTAGATTGGTTTAGCTAAATATATAATCTAAATTAATTCACGAGAAATCTTATCAAAATATTTGTAATTTCTTTTGTTTGTTAGGTTATATTTTCTCCGTTTTAATTTGTTTGTCTAGTTATGACTCGACACGAAGTTTGAGAAAGTAAAAAAAAATGAATTTTGTGATACATTAAAGATGTACAGAATGTATCAAAATGCTCTTTAATCTTACGATTTTAAACATGTAAAATTAAAATTAAAAAGTTGTAAGAATTGAAATCAACATTATCCATACAACTTAAATAATTTTATGTTAAAGCTACTATAATTTTAACAAATATTAATTTTTATATCTCATAATTCAAAAAGATTAATTTGTTCAATTAAAAGATTTTGAAAGTCGATTTTATTATGTTTCAATTATGAATCCACTTCTGTATATCATTCATAAGACTAATATTCAAAGAAAAATAAATATTCAAAATTTAAATTTTATCGATCGAGTTCGAACTAACGATAACTAAGGTCCGCCTCTAGCAAGACACGAACTAACGATAACTAAGGTCCGCCCCTAGCAAGACACATGCATGTTGCATAGCAAATTAATGTGCCTGCAATACTGGCCGTCTTTCTTACTGCTACATAAATTTAATGACATGAAATTTATATACTGAATTCATTATATTTTTAAAATTATGAACTTATCGATTCAAATTTAATATTTATTAAAATTAACATAAATTGTTGAATAATTACATAAAAATATTTGTGTACTCATAACTCCATGAGGTAATATGTATATAATGGGCTAGATTTTTTGGGCCCTTATGGATGTGGATAATTTGCACAAAAGGGATACATCGATAATATTTCTATATTCAATTTAGATGTCTTGTTAAAGTATTCATAAATCGTGTTGGATTATCATTTTCAAAGCTGGAAACAAGTGAGGAAAAGAAATACAAAATAGATCAGTATGACTTCACGCTATATGCAACGTAATTGTCGAGTTGAATACTCACAAACTATATGTTCTGATCGCGTATTGCAAGAATAAATATGTCATTTATCTTGCTCATAAAATAAAATACGCCTATGTTATTTACGAGATATGAAGAAAAATAAAATGAGAAAAGAAATTACTAAGTAGTACTGTGATGGCATTGGGAACTCCTTAAGCAATTCATCCTTATCTTAACAAAACATGAAAATTATCTTACTTATAATTACGTAATTTCGGAAATAACCTTTCTACCTTCACGAGTTAATTGTAAGATCCGCGTACATTCTATCATCCCAGACCCTACTTTATGAGATTTCATTTGGTATATTATTATTGTCGTTGTTACGCAATCAACAATATTTACCTTATTTTATGATTATTGGCATACCTAAAATTCTTCTAAATCTAAATAACCATAATTTCACTTATACCAATGCCAAATAAAGATGATTACAATATTCAATCAAGAAAGTAACCTAAAATAATAGGTTATTATTTTTCTTTAAAACATAGCATTATAACTTTACTTAATCTTCGACACAAATTTATTAAACAATAAAGTATGAAGATTCTATCCACACTAGTCTAGTTGTTCTAGGGTTATTATATATTTCTTAGGTTATTTTATAGTAAAATACAGTTGTATTGATAGTGCAAGGATTTATACTTATTCGATATATTATTTTAATAGTGATATGTTATTTTTATTTGAATTATTTGAGATATTGAGGTTAAGATAAGGATATTTGTCGTGATAACCTCAATAAATTAGATACGTTAGTATCAAAAGTATAATTGAATAAATTAAAAATATAATATTTTTAATAATTTAAGCTATAAAGGACAAAGTATCAATGTCAAGAATGCCAAAATACACAGTAAACCCCTAAATAAAGGACAAAAGAAATGTCATTTTCTTGACTAATTTTACCTTTTATTATGTAGACAACATAATATGGACCAAAAACCACAAAGAAAAGGAAGAAATAATTATTAAAAAAAAGCATGAATACCAATTGGTTAGATATAGATATTTTGAACATATGCCAATAGTTATGTTCTTCATGATGTTTTTTTTTAAATAAATAAATCTTTTTGAAGGTAACAACCACCCACCTAACAAAAAAAAACATTTTCATACAAGAATTAATTAAAAGGAACTCTTACTTTTTAAGTTTTTTCGGATAACGTTAATATTTTGCTTATAATAAGATTTTGTTCAGAGCTAAGTGCTTCGAGTTGAAATTATGATAAAACATGATGTTTGTTGATGAGTTTAGTTTTAAAAAATAATAAAATTATGCCTTTATTATCAAATATAATTTTTAGACATAATGATAAATACTTAAATTTAATAGTCATTTTATCCCATTTTTATTAACAAGTAATTTTATAGATTTTCAAACACCAAACACACAAATAACAACACATGTGCTCCTCTTCAATGATTTGTTAGTTGAATCTAGTCATCAAAAAATTCATTGGAATTCAATATTTTTCATATGTTAATAATCGATTAAATATTATATCTGTATTCATAATTTTTTTTACACAAATTGTAATAGGTGCATTTTTAATTTACTTGATTTTTTCTTTGTTTTTCCCAATACAATAAAGTCTTTAATGTTTGGCATCAGCACCAATGCAAAAACAGTTTCCTAGTATCGAATGCATTAAATTTGTTCTCAATACTTATCCCATAAGTCATACTATAATTAATTATTTTTTAGTTTTGGTCTTTTGTGTTATGAACAATTATCAACTTTGTTAGTTTATCTTTTTTCCCTTTGTTTTCTTCTGAAATGAAGGAGAAAAAAAATCTCATTTTTTTCCTCCACTTATCATGGAAAAATGTCGTTATGGTTGATTAGTAAATCATGGGTGTGTATCGATCAATTTGGTATGTTTTTATATTTTATTAATTTGATTTATTGATTTTAACAAACTAACTTAATAATCAAACTAATTAAGACATATGCTAACTTTTGTTTTAACCAATAAGAAAATGTTTGTCCAATCATATACACACGATATTCATAAAATAGAAACGAAACAATAGTAAGAATAGAGGTGCAGCACAAATTTCTACATCGATCACTTTTGTTTAATTAAGACATAATTATTTGAAATCCTTCTAAAGACTCGTACATTTGATGTTTGTTTCTGTTACATTCAAATCTAAAATTGAAGGGAGAAAAGATAACTAATTTTAGCATATCTATCGTATTAAGAAAAAGCTACAAAATAAATCAGAAGTGAACCCACGATTTAAATTAGTAATTCTATATAAAAAATATTTTATTCTAAATATGAATTTATAATTATTGAACACACTTTATAGGAGTTTTAATTATTAAACATACCGTATCTAACCTCTACCTCTAAAACAAATTACTTTCCGAGTTCTATATTAGGAATTTTAATAAACTAATTGTGATATTTCTTCAATAATTAAGAGGATAAACATATAATAAAATCTTAATCAGAATTGAGTTTGACTCAAAATTTCTGTTCCTTTTTGACTTGAGTTTTACACATTATATATATCTACAAAACTTCACTTTATATCTTATCATCAAAGTAGAAAAAAAGAGCGTGGACTCTCTTTCAGAAAAAAATTGGAAAAAAAAGTGACAACTTGACTTAAGGTACTGTTTTTTTTTTTAATGGTTTTTTCTTGTTGTAATTTATTGCTGTTTTTTATACAATAAATTTGTAATTTTGGGCTCTGTTTTTTTTTGTGTCCATTTTTTGTTTTGTTTTTTGATTCTGCATGATTGTATAATGTATTTGATTTGATTTGATTTCATAGGTATCTTTGTTTATTTTCTCTGTAAATATAATTCTAGAAAAGAGAATCAAATGGTGTTTTTTTGTTAATAAATAGTAGGAGTAATAAAGTTAGAATTTTTTGTCAATTTTTGCTTTTATAAAATTGGTATTAGCTGTTTTTGCTTTGTTTTTGGATAAGTTGGAATATGAATTGTTTAATAAGTATATCCATTGTAGAAATTGGTGATATTTTTGTGCTAAAGATTCTCTTTTGTTCCTCTCATAAGCACATATCTTGCCCCGTTACCTGCATTGGAGTCTGACTAATTTGTATTCTCCTCGAGCAATGCCCATTCGTGGTAAAAGAATTTCCCTGTTTGATCAATTATTAGATCAAGAATCTTACTTTTTTTGGTCCTAGTGCTACTTTTTTTGTGCAATTTGTATTAAAGAAAGGAATTTGATGCTTTGTATTGGATAATGTATGTGATTTAGAGTATTTGAAGGTGAGTTTTTGTTGTTGGCAGAGTAATTTGCTGTGAAGATTTCTCTTGTGAAAATTCTTTTTGAGTAAAGTAGAGAACTAGATTGAGATACTATGGAGGGTGCTCCTCACAAAGCTGCGAAGACGGAGTTTACAGAATGTTGGAGGACTTCATGGAAAACGCCTTACATTATGCGTCTCGCCTTTTCTGCTGGTATAGGAGGGCTGTTGTTTGGTTATGATACTGGTAAAAGACAACTCCTTTTAGTACTTTCTTGTTTTTATAGTGGAGAATTTCACTAATGTTGTTCAAGATTTAGTATGTATGTATGTATATAAAAGTAATATTTGACCTATATATAGAACGTCGTATTCTGCCACTGGGTGGTCAATTGTCACTCTTCGTAGGCTGTTTGGTTATGATACTGCTATAAGGCTACTTGCTTACTGACTTTCTAACTACCAGTGGCGAAGATAAGAATTTCGCTAAAGGTATTGGATATTTAGTATATATGTACATAGCAAGTGATATTTGACCTAATAACACTGAAATTTTTTCCGATAGATGTGGTCAACTGTACACCCTTCATGGGCAGTAGCTCCACCCGTGTTCAACACTATGTTGTCAATAACTCATTGTTAGTACAGTTTCATGCCATTTTAAAAAAAAAGTTTGGCTCAATGTTATTTTCTTGGAAACCAGGTGTGATATCTGGTGCATTGCTTTATATTCGGGATGACTTCAAATCTGTCGATAAGCATACTTGGTTGCAAGTAAGTGATTTACTCTGCTTTATATATTATATCAATTTGATTGTATCATGGAAATGAAATAACTCGCGCTGTTTCCTCATAACTATGTAGGAAACCATAGTAAGCATGGCTGTTGCAGGGGCAATTTTCGGGGCAGCATTTGGTGGATGGTTCAATGACAAGTATGGTCGGAGAAAATCGATTCTTTTAGCAGATATCTTGTTCTTTATTGGTGCGATTGTCATGGCAGTTGCCCCGGCACCTTGGGTGATAATTATTGGAAGAGTACTTGTCGGTTTAGGAGTTGGAATGGCTTCTATGACTTCACCTCTTTATATATCAGAAGCTTCCCCGGCTCGGATTAGAGGAGCTTTAGTTAGCACGAATGGTCTGCTAATTACGGGAGGACAGTTTCTATCTTATCTTATCAACTTAGCATTTACAAGGGTAATTATACATGTTGAATCTCTTTTGCAGTTTTTTAGTCCATTGGAAATGTTCTTTTTTTGGAATGTTTTAACTGATTGTTGATCACATTTTAGACCAAAGGAACTTGGCGATGGATGCTTGGCGTAGCTAGTATTCCTGCTCTTGTTCAATTTATCCTAATGCTGTCTCTGCCCGAGTCACCCCGATGGTTGTATAGAGCGGTAAGCCTATCGCCTCTTTAAGTTTCCTTTTTTAGCTGATATTTCGAAGACACGTTGGTCTAGTAGATTCTATTGTCATTGCCATGATTAATTTGTACATGTCCGTTGATGTTTTCTGCAGGACAAGAAAGATGAAGCTAGGGCTATCTTAGAGAAGATTTATCCTGCTCATGAAGTCGAAGACGAGATGAAAGCATTGGAGACTTCCATTGAAGTAGAGAAGGCTGATGAAGATTTCCTTGGGGGTGGTGTGTTTTCAAAAGTCAAGAGTGCTTGGAGCAACACTATTGTTCGTCGGGGTCTCTATGCTGGTATTACAGTCCAGGTGGCACAACAATTTGTCGGAATCAACACGGTCATGTACTACAGTCCTACTATTGTGCAACTGGCTGGATTTGCTTCTAACAAGACAGCTTTAGCTCTCTCGCTCATAACGTCCGGTCTCAATGCTGTGGGCTCCATTATCAGTATGTGTTTTGTCGATAGGTACGGAAGAAGAAGGTTGATGATTGTCTCCATGTTTGGTATCATAATGTGCCTAGTGGTATTGTCCGTGCTCTTCATGCAAGCTTCTATACACTCCCCACGAATCAGTGCTTTCGAATCCAATCACTTTGGATCAAATTCCACATGCTCGGTGTTTCTAAATGCTCCAGGAGCGTCTTCCTGGAACTGTATGAGTTGCTTGCAGGCTTCCTCAGATTGTGCTTTCTGCTCTAATGGAAACAACAAAGTAAGTTTTTTTTGTTGATTCTGTCGTTATACATTGCAGTTCTTATCTGTTTCCTTTTCATTATTGAATCCATATAAAATATGTCAATGCTTGAAAATATACGAAGTAAACGTCAGTTTGAAACATGAAGTAAAGTTTTACAACCTGACATTCCCAAACTCAAACCGGCCTACAAGTCAAGTTTGTGACAATAGGCCAATACTGCTAACTCTAAATCTTGCGTATGGCGTCTTGCATTTATTGCATTGCTATTCATCCTTCGTTCATCCGAGGGTCATAGGGGTAAGGTCTCCGTACACAATACCTCCCCGGACCCCACCTGTGGGATTACATTGGATTTGTTGTTGCTAATAGCATTGCATTTTCATGCTTGACCTTCTTTTACCTCCGCGTATCTACTATTGGTCCTGACATTAACTTTCTGTGATCAGTATCATCCTGGTGCATGCTTGTCTCTAAATGACAACGTTAAAGGTTTATGTCGATCAGAAAAACGTGAATGGTTCACTAAAGGTTGTCCTAGCAAGTTTGGGTTCTTTGCAGTGATGCTTCTCGGTTTGTACATCATATCCTACTCTCCTGGAATGGGAACAGCCCCGTGGATCGTTAACTCAGAGATATACCCCTTAAGATACAGAGGCATTGGTGGTGGGATCGCGGCTGTCTCCAATTGGGTATCCAATCTTATCGTTAGTGAGACGTTCTTGACGTTAACGGAGGCAATTGGTTCAGCTGGTACATTTCTTCTATTTGCTGGATTCTCAACAATTGGTTTAATAGCCATATACTTTCTGGTGCCTGAAACTAAAGGCCTACCATTTGAGCAAGTTGAAAAAATGCTTGAGAAAGGCTATAAACCGAAATTTTTTCGCAAGAAAACAGGCGAAAAAGCCGATACGAGCTAAGTTTAGTTTAGTTCATAATCTTAATTAGTGTGTAATTTGTGTCTGATTATTAGAGATTATGGTGAAAAATCTCTGATTATTTAGTTGATCATTTATATAGTATAAGATGATCAGAGAGTATAAATATCTTGGTTTCTCAATTAGAGATTTTATATATGGCACATTTTTTCTTTTTTAGCCAAGAATGTTCTTGATAGTCATTTTCATTTTTCAAACTAATTTTTTTTATGTCCTTTTGATTTCTTTTCTCTGTTTAAAAAGTAATGGTTACAAATTTACAATTATTTTGCGTAACGGTTTAGTAAATGACCTTCATTTTATTTGCAAAACTTATGTAACCATTTTCTTATTTCTAATAAGATTTTTATTTAAAAGGACAAAAATTTAAGTGTTATTTTTTAAATAACCAAAATGCTTATAAGAGACAATTTAGATGGGCCAAAAATTAGTTCAAGCCCATGTAACTTTTGGGCCGGATTTAAGATAAAATGGTAGCATTTTGCAAGTAGCCACTTTTTCAGCTATATGATTTTTACTAATATGAATTCGCGTCACGTAAAATCAGACTAAATGGAGTGGTTTCACCTAATCAAAATTCGACAACTTAGACAATCACACAAAAGCTTATTATAATAACAATAGCATATTCAGTGTAATATCATAGATGAGGCCTGATGAGGATAGAGTGTATGCATATCTTAAGGTAGGATTAAATAAATGATTTTCGAAAGACTCTCAACTCAAGTAACGCACATTAAAATAGTTTTACTAAAACACAAACGTAAGACCTTGCAAATAATAGGAAAAACATTATGTAACATTCAAAAAAACAAGGAACAATACCAATAGTCAAATAATGTGATAATCGAAGTGCAAAAAACAATGACAAGTAATAGATATCGCAAGACAAAGAAACTACGAAAATAGTGCTACTAATACTGGTATAAAAGGAGAAACGGGTACTGTGCACCAAACCACCACAAAGCCTATGTTGTACAGAAGTAAGACAATACTCAACTACCTACTAACATTTTATCCTTATCTGTGACCTCCATAACCTCCTATCTAAGATCATATTTTCGATAAGTTGAAGATGCGTCGAATCACACAAAAGCTTATTAGTAGAGGAAAAGGGTATTATTTTGTTAAATAATTGAGAGAAAAATTGAAAGATATAGGAGGGATATAATGATCCATCCAAACATCAAGACAAATGACAAGCTGTTTGTGTTGAGCCAGCTAATGCATTTCATCATAATAAAATAGGGACAATGTCTACTACAGTATTTTTTTACCAAACAAGGTAATCTCTTGTGGGGTCGGTGGCTGCCATTATTATTCATCATATATAAAATCTCTGTGCATGCACTAAAAACCCTTTCTTTCTAGGACCCTACCCTACACATCCTTCAATCCCCTTTGCCAAAAATATAAAGTACTCCTAAATCCTACTAATAGTTATCCGTTCAGTTGTTCAGAATCTTCAAAAGTAATTCTTCACTTCCATTATGTCCAAGTTTTAGTGGATACTTTATGATCCAAACAACACGATTATCAAATTCGACACGAGCACAAACATTTTTGAGAGATCCGAGCAAAAACATATATTAAAAGACAATCCAATTCTTCAACTTCTTAGAACATTTCATTTTTCATCTTAGCTTCCCCCATACCTCTCTATAGAAGTGAAGAGCAAATTAATAGCATGTGACTATAAAACCTATGAGGACAAAATCTCTTAGTAATTGATAAGGCTAAATTAAATGCTACATATTATACCTTATTTAAAACTTTACCATATTTTCATAAACCAAATAACTTGTACCTAGCTTCTCTAGCTAGGCATTTTGATTCTATGAACTATCAAGGCATATGGCCACTTACACTAGAAATAAAAGCATTGTCCTTCAATAGTCTCCAATAAGGAGACCAAAACTACCCCTCAGAATTACTTCTGAGATTCATATAATCGATCATAACGTGTTTAGAATTGCAACGCGCTTGAATACCTCTCTCGGTACACCTTATGGGAGAAGGGAGCAGGAACAATAATGAAAAGGAGAGAGGTCCAAGTCATTTCAGTGACTTATCAGCTAACAGTTTCAGATCAGAGCATGCCAAAACTTTAAAAGAAAAAAAATAATGATTTCAAAAAGAGGAATTATAAAGGAGGACCACATAGCACATGAAGGGTTGGGGGTGGGGGATGCTCAAAAGGTCACAGATTGATTAAAGAATGGGTTCAATATGAAGTCTCGGGTTCAAATTTTAACACAAACAAACCTTGTTAACACGATTACGTGATATTTGTATTAGTTTAAAGTTACAAATCTCTCGTAAAATTAGTCAAAGTGCGCAAGCTAAGCTAAAACACCACAATTACTTAAAAAATTATCATGAAAAAAGGGGTCAAAGGTGGGAGGACCAATAAATGGTTAGCTAACCAACTAATATGAACCCACCTTAATTGACTAAATTCTAAGCAAATCTTGCCAGCTAAAAGTCACTCAGTGACATAAGACAAAAACAAAGATGAGCGTAGAAGCCTCTTTATTCTTTAATAATCATTTAGTATTTTACTGACTTAGATAAATTTGTATCACGTATTACTTTTTATACAAGAAGAACCACCCTTATCAGAAATTTCTTTGCTCGAACACAAGACTTCAAATCTCAAACCCGAGACCTTTGTAAGAGTATCTGGATGGTGGACAAAAATCTATAGATACACTATTTCAACAAGAATGGTACAAAGTCCAGTGCGGGGAGGTGGGGTTTCTTTTGTACAACTTCTATTAAAACCAAACACAAGCATCTGATGCTCACTTGTGCATAGAGAGCTACAAAATTCTTGAAATTTCTGATGTTCACAAACCATGAAAATATCTCACAAATGACCAAATATGTTGCTCCAAACAAAAAACAACATAACCATTATAATCCAACCAAGACCCGTATGAGGATGATAAAGTATACGCAAACTTTACTCCTACCTCAAAAGGTAGAGAGGTGGTTTTCGATATACCACCGCTCGAGAATAAACAGTTCAAAGCAATCCACAAAAAGAAGTAATGAAAGTACAAGAAACAACAGATAGTAACAGAAATCAAACTATAAGAAACTAAAATATGTTGCTTCATACACTTGACATATATTCATATTCAAGAAGAGGGAAAAAAACAACTGCTAGCATACTATGCTAGTTGATATTCACACACTAAAAATCAAGAAAATTAGTAACCTTTCTACAAGAACTTGGACCTCACAAACAAAACTAGAGGATTTTAACCCAAATTCTCACCAAACCAAAAAGAAAACAATAAAACTAGGCAAACAACCATCTGCTCCCACAAAAACCAGCACCAGTTAATACTTAAAGAGGGCCATAAAGAACCCCTCCTCTAAATACCTAGTCAAAAAAAAGTCAGTTTTTCCTCACTAGCTTCTCATATAATTTTTTTATTTAATAGAACACTCTGTACAAACTCTTAAAAACACTTGTTCCTATACACAGAACAAAACCATTACAGTAGAAATACCAGTCTAAAACTACAATTTTTCACACTCAAGGAGTTGAACTTGAAGCTTCTTGTCTTGGTTCTCTCAAGTATCCTAGTAGTGTTTCTGCCTGCAAGAAGAAGAAAAAACCAAAACATTAAGGTCTTTCTATAACAAGAATAGACTCAGAATAATACAACTTTCAATTCTTGGACCAAAACTGCATAAGCAGACTACAACATCAATGTCAGTGAAAGCAACATTTGCAGTAGTATTTGTTCCATACGTTACTGCAACTACAACAACATACTCAGTGTAATCCTACGAGTGAGATCTAGGAAAGGTAGAGAATACTCAAACCCAAACCATACAATTGTAATCTCAAAAATATCACTTTCTTTCTTCATTTCTTGGACATCCCCCCTCCCCCCACATACCCATCTTCCAAAACTCATATATCAAATTATTGAGACACACCATATGACATGTTTATGATTATACAAGTTCAAACTTGTCATAATAGCCATTAAAAATTCAATCTTTAATCCAAACTTTAACCCCTTAGTTAACTACTGGTATAAGTTAGCAACATTCATAACCAATTGCAATAATCATTAGTAATAATTTGAAAGATACTACTGGCTCTTTACTAGGACTAATACTAAATTACTAATGCCATAAAAGTTAAGTCTTTAAACAATAGTAAACAATACATGTTGTTTACTAACACGAGTATGTCAATATTTCTGAAGAGTCCGAGCAACATAGGTGGTAAATCAAGAATTCAAAAACTCACCTTGTGTTTAGCTTTAGCAGTACCATTCTGAGACAAAGCAACAAGAGGAGGAATTCCACCTTCTCTAACAAGAAGCCCTCTGTTCCTAACACTATCCATACAAAGCTGCAACAATGTCAACACAGCAAATTCTCTTCCTTTATCAGAACTATCTTCAATAGCTTCAACAAGCGCAGCAATTCCACCTTCTTCAACAATCGCTTCTTTCCCCGAATCAATCCCAGTTAATAAACTCAACACAACCATAGCTTTTTCTGCTAAACCATTCCCTTGTTCACCAACAAGTCCAACAAGTGGCTTTACTGCACCAGCACTAATAGCTCTTTCTTTGTTCAATTTCACTGAACAAAGTTTGTAAAGTGTTGTTAATGCATCCTTTTTCCCTCTATTTGTTCCATTTATAAGTAAACATACTAATGGTGGAATAGCACCACAAGCACCAATTGAAAGCTTGTTTTCATCAATCAAAGCTAAGCTTAATAACCCACAAGCAGCGTTCTGTTTCGACGTGTCGGTGCCGGTTTTCAGAACGTAAATTAAAGATTTTATAGCTCCTGAGGAAGTGATTAAAACCTTATTCGGCTCGTGAAGTGAAAGGTTTAAAAGTGCTGTAACTGCGTGTTCTTGTGTCCATGGATCCGTACACCGGAGAAGCGGTATAAGCACCGGAATTGCACCGGATTCTCCAATTAACGCTCGATTATCAGCTCGATTCTTCGCTAATAGTCTTAATTTAGCTGCCGCTGATCTTTTCACTGCAACAGATGAAGAATGTAAGCTGTCAACGCAAAGTTTCACCGTCGGTTGAAGATCCTCCGGCGAAATACTCTCGATTATCTCCGTTGAAAATTTCTCCCTTTCTAGAAACCCTAAACAGGGTTCGGGCTCAGGTTCGGGTTTAGAATTCGGGTTCTGGGTTAATACCAGATCCAAAACAGGAACACTTGCTAACCTCTGTAACTCGCCGGAGATATCACTACTACAAGCTGAGAAATCACTGAAAGCTTGAGAAAGTTGTAGATAATCTTCATCGGAAGAAGAATCTTTGCTATTCACCGGAGGCTTCTTCGCGAGCTCACCTAGACGAATATCGATAACAGAATCTGTCATGTTCTCAGAAATAGCGCCGGAATGTTCAGAACCAGAGCAATCAGTACGGAAAATAGTTGATCGGATAGTTCTCATAGAACGACCCATTGAACGGTTGATTTTAATGGAAGACGGCGGTGGGGTGTAGTAATAAGGCCGTGTTTGGCCAAAATGGGCACTATTAGAAACACTGTTATGAGAATGAGAATCTTCAAGTGAAACCATTTTTTCTTGTGAATCACAAACCGGAGAAGAAGAAAAGATTGCAATTTGTAAAATGGGTTTTCTTTAAGATGATAATTTCATTGTTTAACAGTAAGCTTTAATGGCGGATTTTGAGAGGAGAGCTTTGAAGAAATGATAAAAATGGCGGATTTTTATAGGAAGAGTAGATTTGGTGGCTATGGTTTTTTTTAGATTTTGTGCTAAAATAACATGTCCGTCTTGTTTATTTAACATCACAACCATTAATTTTTTATTAATTATTAAGTATTAAAAATAACTGAATTTTGCTCGCTATAATAATACAATAACTTCGTTGTTTGATCATAAATTTTGAAAATTCAATCATTAAATATTTTAATTTCTACAAAATTTGCTCAAATCGATTTTTGAAATTTGAAACTTTCACGATAATAATAATAATAATAATATATTTAGTGAAATCTAACTAAATAAAATCTAAAAAAAAAAAAAATATACACAAAATTCATTACTACCTTACGAAAGATAAAAAGTTTTAGAACTTTCACAAAATTTCAAAGTTTATAATCAAAACTCAAAAGGGAACTAAATGGTACCTTCCTACTTAATTTAAAGGTTTCCCATGGGTAAGTAGATGAAGTTAGAGTAAAAGTAATAATAAGATTGCGGTATGATAGTAAGTATTTTTTTATTCTTAACAAAAGTTTTATATTTGAGTTGTCTGATTATAAAGTTATGTTAATTAGAAAGCGTTTTATCCTTTCATATGAATTAAAAATTTAAATTTAATCAAAATTTTAACACGTACACGAAACATTGGAAGGAGAAAAAGAAGAAGAAAAGGGCAGTGATATTAGCAGCTTGCTTTTTGTACAGTAGGTGTTTTTGCGTCGGTGAAGAAGAATGAAATGACGTCGTACCACTCAATTAAGTCACTCTCATTTTCCATGGACCAGTTTATTTTTCAAATTTACCAAAATTATAATCATACTGAAAGCAAATTTAAAGAAAATTATTCTACACTTTTGAACCAATAAAATAATTTTTTAAAACGCTTTAGTCAAAGATTATCTTTTAATCATTAATTAAAAGATTTTGTATTTAATGTACATTAATATTATAGGACAATTTATTCAATTATTATTAACTCGATATTAAATTCAGATCGCTTAAGCAAGAGAAGACGTTGATAATCTCACGTTTATAAGTTGAATGACAATTTATCGTCTTATATATAAGGCAATGTTAGAAAAGATAGAAAATTATATTATTTACCTATGATTAAAATTATTTTATAAACATAAATATATAATAAATGTGTTAATATTTCATCGTTTGATTTAAGTGAGTAAAAAGAGTGAATAAATAGGTAAAAAAGATTCTTAAGACAAAAATCAAGTAAGCTATTATAATTGGTATGTTATGTTTAATTGACACGTGTTGACAACTTGTAATACAGTGTCCTCTTCGTGTTTATTAACGATCAAAAACAGACTACCGACGCAAGTTAACACATATGCGGTTGTGTTTATTTATTTAATTTTATATAAATTTAAATATATATATTTATTCGAAATTGAAGAATATTAGTAACAATTGTTAAATTAGATAATATATTTATATTTATATTTATAACGCCAAGCAAATACGATATAAATTTTATTGAAATTTAATTTTAAAATATTTCACCGTATCCAACGCAACGTACGCAAAATATACAAGTACTCCCTGCAGGAGAGAGTGTACTGTATACGTAATTTTCAAGAAATTTTGTTCATTCTGTACACGTGGTGGCAGGCTGGAGACCGGCTATTTATGGATTCTTGTGCTTTTTTAAAAAGAAAAATATATAAATAAAGAAAAAAAAACTTAAATAAAGAAATAAAAAGTGTACCATATGTTAGTTCAAAGTTTATCAAATGTACATACATTTACTTGTCATTTTTTCAATTTGTATTAGAAAAATAAAATACCTACTACTACTAGAATAATAAGTTTAAGATGTTAAAATTAATATACTAAATATGTAAAAGTTATTAATAATTTTAAATTCGAAATCTTTTAAGAAATAGAATTTCAAATTCATAAATTTCATATCATGACTTTTATTTCTTATCAAAGCTAGAATTTTAGCTTAAAAAAAAGCTAGTTCAATGTATCTTTTGTTTTCTAATTACAACAAGCTATGGAGCTTTTATTATAATTATTATCAAAATATATGTTTTGTATATTTCAATTCAAAATAAATAAATAGTATATAAAACTCAATATCATAATATATAGAAAGTCCTTCTTGCTTGATTCTTTTTGCCAACTTATTAGTCAAAAGAACAAACTTCATTATATTATAATAATAATACTTAAAAACTCTTTGTATTATTAAAATAATAATAAACCAATTTTAAATATATCTTTGTCTCCTAGCACTTAAAATCATTAGAAGATAGACATGAATAGTTCCAGATTATTATTATTATTAATATACATAAAAAAAAAAAAAAAGTAATCAGATACTTTATAAACATTCTAGGAACCTTTATTAGAATTTTTTGGCATATAATGGAATAAAAAAAGTAAATAAAAACTATAGTTTAATAGATTATAATTGAACCATAGGATAATGCCAATATTTGGTCTCAATTGCTTTTATTTAGTTTTTTGATTAGTGATTTGTTCTGTTTAAATGCAACATCGGTGAGTTGTTTACCAACTTAATCACAAATTTGTATGACTAATTAATTAGATAGAAAAAATAAAAGATTATGTTGTCCCCTATTTTAATATATATTGTCCCACAAGGAATCCATTAAACATTAGGGCTAGTAAATCACATTAAGGTTTGACATGTCAGAGATGTTAATTATGTGTACTTTGGGGAATCTAATTAGAAGAGAAACTAATTATGTGTACTTTTGGAAATCTAATTAGAACTAAAGTAGTCAAATTAATTTAGATTAGCATCATATAGAGGCCAATAAAATGGTAAGTCAATAGTGTTAAATGAGTGGATTGAGTTGTATTAGAGTAAAAATTGAGTAAACTAATAAACGAGTGGATTATTAAGCCGTTCAAAGGTTACTTGGGCAGAGATGAAATAGATCAAGAATTAAGATGAGCATAAACAATGGATTGTCTATCTCGCTCAACTATTATCAAGTTTTAATTTTTCTATTTGTTTAAAGTTATAATCAGATTTCTTATAAGTTAATTTGAGCTACATATTTAGAAAGCTCAACCAAATGTTAAAATAAGCTGAATTGAAAGAGTTAAAATAAATCGAGTTAATAAATGAGCAGTTCATTAACCAACTCAAGCATAAGCAAGCTCTGCATGGCATATTTTTGTGATCTAATTTTGCCGGAAAGCGCCTTCAAAGGTGAAGCTAGAATTTTGAGTTTATAGGTTCTAAATTTTTAAAGAATTTTAGTGAGTTCTTGATAAACTATTCATACATATTAGCCGATTTTTTTTATTACAAACACATGATTTGCATCAAAATAATTGAATTCTGTCTAATTCGTAATTAGCATACTAGTTCCACCCCTGAACGCCTTCTAACTAAAGTTCTTCCATTTTCAAAATTTGAACATAATCGAAATCTCCATCCAATTATACCACTCACCTTAGTGCTGAAATAACCAAATTTACTACTCTACTAAGGTAAATGAATTATGAGGTGATAAGAAGATAAAACCCAAAAAGGTTTAGTGCAATTTACCATGATTATGACTTTCACTTTGGTGAAAAGGATAAAAACATGTAAACTAGTAATTAGCATACTAGTTCCACCCCTGAACGCCTTCTAACTAAAGTTCTTCCATTTTCAAAATTTGAACATAATCGAAATCTCCATCCAATTCTACCACTCACCTTAGTGGTGAAATAACCAAATTTACTACTCTACTAAGGTAAATGAATTATGAGGTGATAAGAAGATAAAACCCAAAAAGGTTTAGTGCAATTTACCATGATTATGACTTTCACTTTGGTGAAAAGGATAAAAACATGTAAACTAGTAATTAGCATACTAGTTCCACCCCTGAACGCCTTCTAACTAAAGTTCTTCCATTTTCAAAATTTGAACATAATCGAAATCTCCATCCAATTCTACCACTCACCTTAGTGGTGAAATAACCAAATTTACTACTCTACTAAGGTAAATGAATTATGAGGTGATAAGAAGATAAAACCCAAAAAGGTTTAGTGCAATTTACCATGATTATGACTTTCACTTTGGTGAAAAGGATAAAAACATGTAAACTAGTAATTAGCATACTAGTTCCACCCCTGAACGCCTTCTAACTAAAGTTCTTCCATTTTCAAAATTTGAACATAATCGAAATCTCCATCCAATTCTACCACTCACCTTAGTGGTGAAATAACCAAATTTACTACTCTACTAAGGTAAATGAATTATGAGGTGATAAGAAGATAAAACCCAAAAAGGTTTAGTGCAATTTACCATGATTATGACTTTCACTTTGGTGAAAAGGATAAAAACATGTAAACTAGTAATTAGCATACTAGTTCCACCCCTGAACGCCTTCTAACTAAAGTTCTTCCATTTTCAAAATTTGAACATAATCGAAATCTCCATCCAATTCTACCACTCACCTTAGTGGTGAAATAACCAAATTTACTACTCTACTAAGGTAAATGAATTATGAGGTGATAAGAAGATAAAACCCAAAAAGGTTTAGTGCAATTTACCATGATTATGACTTTCACTTTGGTGAAAAGGATAAAAACATGTAAACTAGTAATTAGCATACTAGTTCCACCCCTGAACGCCTTCTAACTAAAGTTCTTCCATTTTCAAAATTTGAACATAATCGAAATCTCCATCCAATTCTACCACTCACCTTAGTGGTGAAATAACCAAATTTACTACTCTACTAAGGTAAATGAATTATGAGGTGATAAGAAGATAAAACCCAAAAAGGTTTAGTGCAATTTACCATGATTATGACTTTCACTTTGGTGAAAAGGATAAAAACATGTAAACGTGGTAATAATCCTACCCTTTTAATGTGGTATTAGTAAATTAGTGGAAGTGATCAAGATCATGATTACCACCCAACTAAAAAGATTTTATAAAAATTAATTTTTTTTGACTTAGCAAGTACATAGTACATGTGTGAACATGTTTACTTAATTAGTGAAAGTAATCATCACTACTTTAAGCTAAGTCTTGAGTTAGTTTTCCTACACGAAAGCAAAAAGCTTTATGTTACTATGTTGTAATTAGTGGCTATGATATTCTTGTCACAGTTAAAGTAGGAATATCTATTATTTTTTTGATTTTCTATTCTGTGATCACTCGTATATATTGAAGTCCAATTAATTTAAATTTTCTCATTGCAAATTTCGTTTCTTAAAAGCGAATTTTTCTATTACTAGAATTCAAACTCGAAATTTTCAAGTAAAAAAAAAATTTCAACTATCTCACAATAATCCACTTCGATAATCTAGGATTTATTTTACGAGGTCAATGATGGCTCTTTTGCTCCACTTTTATAATGTTTTATCGTATTTATTCACTCATAGAATATTGGAGTTTTTCTTTTCTTTGGTGGTCCTACTGATGATTTTTAATTTTAAACGTGTATTTTGCACAAATAAATATCTCTGGTGCTGTTATTATTTAAATTACGACTTCTTTTTTTTTTTTTTTTTTATAAAAAAAAATACAAAAATAATTTCGCTGTGAAAATCACAGAAAATAATTTAAACTCAAACCTTCAAAAATAAATAGATTAATTTTGTCCTTTTCAACAATCAAACTAAATATTAGTATATAAAAGGGATAAAGGTCTGAAAAATATCCCAACTTTGGTCGGATTTGCTGTTGCAATACTAAACTTTCATGAGGACCTATTACCTCCCTAAACTACTTAATACCGTATTTTAAACATATATATTTACCCACATGGACATAAAAAATAATGCAAAATTATAAATAGTAATGTGTCCACGTGGGTACATATATACCTTTAAAATACACTATTAAATAGTTCAGGGGGTAAAAAATACGGTATTAAATAGTCTAGGGAGGTAGTAGGTCCTTATGAAAGTTTAGTATCGCAACAACAAATCCGACCAAAGTTGGGGTATTTTTCAGACCCTTATCCCTATATAAAATTAGTCAACTTTCCATAAAAAGATCATGAAACTCTTTTTTTTTCTCTTAGTTTTTGTTTTGATTTAATCCTTTTTAATGTTAGTTAGTCTTATACAAGATAATTATTGCTGCCATTGTCATTTGTCAAGATTACGTACTTATAATGTATTTCTTTTATTTTACTTAATCTCTACTATCACAGTCTTAGCCCCGAGGTATTATAATTAATTAATGTCATAACGTAATTAATGTTATACAGCTAATTTTAAGGCAATTTTATTATTAAAATACACGTCATGTTTTTCCCAATTTGCACAAAAAAAAGAAGAGAAAAAAGGCATCTTTTTTTTGTGTACGACTAGTAAAGTAGACTTTGTTTTAGCAAACGGTTGTTGATACTATAATAATATATTCAGTGTAATTTTATAAATACAAGATCTAAAATGAGTAAAATATAATATATGGAAATTATAGTGATAAACTATTGTTGATCTGTCATTATATGGAATTAACGACGAATTTTTATTATTTCCTATACGTCTTTACAAATATATACTACTGTGTGTTCATACCATATATATCTATGTATACATAATATAATAGCAAATTTGTAAGTTGTCATTCAGAGCTTGAAATTCTTATTAAGTTATACTGATATTAATTATATGTTTTTTGAGAGTACGTTTTAGCTATTTAAGTTTAATTAACATTGTTAAGAGTAATGTCACAATCAAAGGGTTTTTCCTTATTTTGGAATATTAGAAAATACACCACGCTTTATAGTTGGAGGCAACTAATAATATCCTTTGAAATTATTATAAATCGTTACAATTTGAAAAGCTCATAGACATTTATGTGTATGTATCTTGGATTAAAATACCATTTCACAAAAGTACTTCCCGTCAACTCTTTGTTAGCTAGTCTGACAGAGCCATTAGCTCTACTAACAAAAATATCTTACGTTAATGTGATTTGATGATGTCTCGATCGTACATAAGCTAAATTTAGCTAATACAAATTTATACGTTTAAAATATCTCACACAATTAAGAGTATTTGTAAACATTTTTTTTGTCAAAAGGCCTCCACAATTAAAGATTGTTTTATACTATTTAACTTTCAAGTAGTAACTCACTAGTAGAATTAATTTATAAATAATTGGAATTAGAGGTCAAATTTAGATGATTAAAGTAGTTGACCCACTAATATTTGCTGTATACCTATTAATTTAATTAATACTAGTCTACTAGGTATTTTTAAGTAAATAATATAATAGTATTTCCAATGGATCCTACTTTACGTTTCTTGGTTTTACACTTTTACTCCAAAATATATAATTAAATGAATACTTGCCTTTATCTTTTTTAATATAAAGTATTTTTTTTTCTCATACCACAGTTATTTCTGTTAAGTTAGGTTTACATAAAAGGTAGTATAATATAAAGTACAATCAAACTGGCAAAACCTGATTGTTCTCTCCTCTTTTTTACTTTTTCTAATTTCATCTTCTTCTTTTTCTATTAATATTAATAAAGCTGCTCTTTATTTTATAAAAAGAATAAAAAGATAAAAGACAATTCTAAAAAAAGTATGAATAGAATCCAATATTTGATTTTTTTGGGGCTTATTATTGATGCTTCCTCGAAGTTTCATATTTTATTATTATATTATATATAATATATAAGTATAAGAAAATTGTAGAAAAAAGTGCTACTTAATTTATTTATTTATTGTAAAATAAAATAAAAATGTAGAGACAGATTTGATATTTCATATAGATAGCTCAATAATGGACAAAATAAAATTATTTAGTAGACTTTAGATTCATGTATATATATACAACAAGGCAGGATAAGGAAGGGATTGTGTATGGATATATTATGTCGTGTTTTTTTGTATATTAATTTGTCAGTATAGATTTGTCGATCCTCACCTGTGGCTAGTCTCAAAGTTCAGTTTTTTTTTATGGTACCATAGTAAACTCATCTACGTATGATTTATTCAATATTAGATCCTGATTTATATTGCCACTAGGCGTGCCAAGAGAGGCGGAATATAGTATCTCACATAATCGCTTATGGTCAAAATAATATTAGATCAATTCTAGTGATATATGTATATAAAATATACTCTTCATTATCAAATTAATTAAGGTTTATTCATTTTTTTAAGGATTTTTTCCTTTTGGTTTTCTAATGTGAAAGTGAGAGAATATATACACGCGTGAAAGCAAGGAATATACAATATATAATAGGTCCAAAAGTGTCCAAATTGATACATGTTTGCAAATATATTTTTTACATATATAAGCTTTTATATTTCCTCTTTTTAAATCAATTGGTCTGACCGACTTAAAACTTAATTTGATTATCTAAAAAGGAGCTGAAATTGAATTTTCTTTTTCTAGACAAAAGACAACTTCTGGCAATACTTCGAGAAGCTAATTTGAAAATAAAACATTTGCTCCGTGACATGAGGTAGGTCGATCTTTTTGAATAAAAAGAATATAATCAAAAAAATAATTGAATCGTTCCAAAGATAATACTATGTGTGTATTTATATATCAAATATTAATTTCTTTTTGAATTTTGAGTGGTCTAATTTTTTAATTTCATACTCCAACACTTAGAATTCAAATATTAAAATAGTCACGAAAATGAATAATTGGTATGTCGGAATGCATTATTTTGTCTGTGATATTTTTGGCTATATTAATCTTTTATCATTTAATACATTTTACAAAAATTGATCTTAGCTTAGACAAGTTATTATAATCAAAATTGGAACATATATATACCATAATATATATGTTGCAGATCAATAATAATACTTACTTGAAAATTAAGGATTTTTTTCTTTTTCGATATTTAAAAAAAATCACTCACGGCACACTTATTATAATTAGAACAACTATCTAGCGACTTTTAAAAAAAAGACCAAAAGCTTGTTAAAGATGATGGCAAAAACTGAGAAGGATGGAAAACGAAAGACGTTTTTTTTAGGCACAAATAATTTTCTTAAACAAGTGGGCTTATTATCTTTTTCAAATTTTCTTCAACTGTGGACAGCCTTGCAAAAATATGAACCTCTAAACTTAGATCATCATTTAATTTTGGATTATAGTAATACTTGAAAAGGTATTACAAGCCACTTTCTTTCTATTATAATAAATAATGATAATTAATAATAATAATCTTATTTTAAGTTGGGCACTCAATTAATTTCGTCCATTTTAGTCCGCCAGAAAAAGACGTTATTCATTATCTTTTACTTATTAAAATATTTTTCTTGACCTTATATTTTCTTAAAACTTCAGTCATGATTTATGATTACATTTATTTATTTTTATATTAAGGTTATGAATTTAAGTTAGTTAATATAGTGTTTTTTTTAACAAACAATGTAGATATTTGAAGAAGAAAAAATAAATAAGAAATAGATAATGACGAATTAAAAATAATGTAAAATAACACATGAATATTTTATAACATATTTTCTAGATTTCACACGCTAGCAAGAAAATTTCACATTTTGTTGATAAATCGCATTTGTAGTGCGCGTTTTATGCCTTTCCTTGTTGTCCTTCTTATAGCATTTATGGAACTACAAATTTGCATATATTCTCTCTTATTAAACAAGAACTTCACATTATTAGTACATATATTGCTAGGGGTGTGCAAAAACCGAACCGATAAAAGTGTTATTGGTTTATTGTTATTGGGGTATTGGGTTAACGATTTTTTAATGGTTTTATAAAAAAAATTATTGGATTATCGGTTTGTATTGATTTTTAATATTGGGTTATTGGGTAAACCGATAACCCATTAAGACTAGTAATTTACTACTTTTACTTGTACATAAATATTATATATATTAATCTCAATATCTTACTAGTTACTATCTTTGTCTTTTAGCTTTCAATTCACACTTAACAATGACTTTGAGTTCACATTCTCACATTATACAAAACATTAAAATCTAAAGTAAGAACTCTATTCTTCTTAATTTCTCTTTGTGTTACACTTGTATAGTTCTTTTCATGTTTGTTATTATTGTTTCTATTTTATGAGCATTTGTAAAGTTACATTATTGTATTTTCGCATCAAATTTATTAGAAAAGTCATATATTTATTTTATAAGTATTTTTTTATTGGTTAAACCAAAAACCGAATCGTTAAGGACCAAAATTGATAAACCGAAAACCGATAAAAAATATCTTATTGGTTTGGTTATTGGTTTAACATATTTAAAAATTGAAAACCGATAAACCGAACCAATAATACATAAAACCGAACCGAACCGACCGATGCACACCCCTATATATATTGCACACACTTAATATTTTGTTGTCTCACTCGATCCTCCAAATTTATTTATTTTTTAGCATTTTGAGGATCTAATAAGCGTCTGACATTATTTTTGAAGAATTCAGGCAACATAAAAGTCAATGATCCTTTCTTGCATTTATTTTGTACTCGAATTTGAAAATAATACTCAAATCTTGAGTATTACATGTCTTTGATATTCAATAACATATTATATGAATTGAATTGGTCCAAATAGAACAAAATGATCTATATAGTCGATATCAACTCAATTTTTGTAGGTTATTGGGACCTCGAAGAACTTCATTAAGAAGCCGAGGGACTTATCAACAAAGAGGCGGTTAAAGGCGATAGCATTGGACTCCGATGACTCTTACAGCCGCAACAACCATGGTCGATATAAAAGTACCACCATCACAAGGTGCAAAGTTTTATTCCATCGACGCCCCCTCCAACTTCTGTTAATTACAGAATGACCAAACGAAGAAAAGGAATTCCACATAGGTCCCCAATGGGAGGACTAGTTATAGAATATTAAGTCCTAAACTAATATACACAAAATATACAACTTTAGTTCTTACAATTACTAAAAAAAAAGGCACTACAAGTAATTTTCTTAAACAAGTGGGCTTATTATCTTTTTCAATTTTTCTTGAACTGTGGACAGCCTTGCAAAAATATGACCTCTAAAACTTAGATCATCATCATCATTTAATCTTGGATTATAGTAATACTTGAAAAGGTATTACAAGTCAATTTATTTCTATTAATAATAATAAATAATGATAATAAATAATAATCTTATTTTAAGTTGGGCACTCAATTAATTTGGTCCATTTTAGTCCGCAAGAAAAAGACGTTATTCATTATCTTTACTTATTAAAATATTTTTCTTGACTTTTTATTTTGTTAAAACTTAAAATGTGTTTGGGACATCTTTTTTTTTTTCGTTTTGCTTAAAAAGGAAAATAGTAGGAAATGATTATTATTCAGCTTCCTCTACGATGCCTTAATTTATTAGTGGCAAATTTTATCAATGAAATTTGAAACTTATTAACTGTTGCCTTTTGGTTTCTTGTGGAATATTTACGCAAATAGCTAGACAGATTCACAATTAACTTTTCATAGTCGATATAAGTAAATTATTCCCTGATTATATATGGTTATATGCATATTATATATGCGTATACATATATTATATATCCGCAACCTATTTTAAATTTTCTCAATCGGGTGCGGCTATTCAGATTAATTCTTCTTTTGGTCCACTTGAATTTCAATTTTTTGGGCTTTTAGTTGGCCCATTAAAGTACCAGGTGGGTGTTCTTGAATATTTGCACATGTAGTACACTTTGCAGTTTTCAACTTATAGAAAGGTTAGGAAAATATTACAAAAATAGCTACTTTTAAGTTCCAATAATTGAAAAACAAACTACAAGTATTAGAGTTTCAAAATTCACTAGAAATTTCATGGATAATAACCTTTAGTTTGACTTGTGAAATTTGAAATTCCGATACACTCACAAAGACGTGTCGAAAAGTGATTTATGTTCCTCTTTTCAGACCATCATTTAGATCGCATGACGACACAATTATTAGAAGTATGCTATACCATTTTTCCATATTTATAAAGTTGTGTCAATATAACATTTGGAAAATACCCTCTTGAAAAATTGTAAGAGTCGAGTCAAATATGGGTCGAGTCATTAAATTAAAGAATTAGATAGAAATGGTTTCAAGAAGAAGGGATTTTAGGACAAATGTCAAAATTTCATACAAGTTTAAAAGGTTTAGGTCACCCTTTCATTTGGATGGTTTGTGGGGGGTGGGGGTGG
>NW_006239071.1:450787-459009 GCF_000226075.1 Solanum tuberosum
GAGGAGGGGGTTGGAGTTTGGTTTGACCTAGCTATGTCTCACTTGGGTATTATCATGCACCTAACCCAACTAGTTATGTTATATCCCAAATCCACTTGAATTAAATATTCAATTTGTTAAAAAGAGTACAAAAGTAGTAGTTAATATAATGAAGTGGTTAAGTCTAAAAGTTGAATAATCAATGAGCTTTATTAGTGTTTTTACTGTATGATTTTTGTCTTGTTTATTAAAGAATGAAGAAAGTGGTTAAGCTTTCCAATAATTAGCCATATAATTATTTTTGACTTTAACTTAGTTATACACAATTTTGCTCTAATTACTATCCTACTTCATCAAGAAAGGTATCTAAAGAGCAAATAAGTTTTTATAATAATACTAATAGTTTCACTCCATCCCATCTAACTAGATATTCATGATATATACTTCTAATGTCGAATCAAAATAGAAGTAAGGTAATTCAAAATATTGAACTTGCTGAATAGATGAAATATAACCAAAATATATATCTTTTATGAGAGACTGAATCGATCGTGTTTATTTGAAGAACAATTATGTTTATGTAAGAAGGTGAAAAGAAGAAGTCATTAGCAACTTTTCGTACCTCTAAAACAAATTTATTCTTCTTGAAAGATTCTTTCATTTATTTTAAAATTTAATTATCCTTTTCATCACCTTACTTTAATGAAAGTATCAAGTTTAGTACAATTATAGTTGAATGTTAGACATGTGCAGATGTGAAATAAAGGGAATTAGTTGTTGAAACAAAGTCAATTGATAAACATCACTTTGACAAGTGCCCTACCCCACCCCACCCCACCCCCCACCCCCTACTAAATAATATAGAATCCTTACAAGCCAAACTATCTAACTAACCTTAACCCCACTTTCCCTTTATATATATACACTTAAATTCCATTTCTCCAAACACCACCACAACAACAACATAGTATTCAAGAATCCTTATTACTTTCTTGAAAATGTCAAATGTTTTCTTGATTTCATGTGTTCTGTTTACTCTGTTTGTGCCATCAACATATGCACAATCATGCACAAACTACAACTTCACAAGCAACAACCAAATGTCATTCACTTCATGTAGTGATCTTCCATATTTAAACTCATTCCTTCATTGGAATTACAATCCTTCTACAAAAACTGTGAAAATCGCCTATCGACACACTAAGATTAATGCCTCCACAAGATGGGTAGCATGGGCTATAAATCCAACTTCACAAGGCATGGTTGGTTCACAAGCACTTGTTGCATATCAAAAATCAGATGGAAAAATGAGTGTTTATACATCACCTATTACAAGTTATCAGACACAATTACAACAAGGGGATTTGAGTTTTAATGTGTCTGATTTATCAGCTACTTATATCAATAATGAAATCACTATTTTTGCTACTTTAAAACTTGAGGATTTTAACTCTACAATTTTGAATCAACTATGGCAAGAAGGTCCACTTTCAGGAGATTCACCAGCAATGCATGATACTGCTGGTGTTAATACTCAATCTGCTGGAGCTCTCAGACTTCTTTCTGGACAATCTGGAACTACTTCAACAAAAGCAAGCTCGCAATTTAACAAGAGAAATGTAAGCCAATTCATCCGTTCTAATTTTCACAACGGTAAACTTGTCTCTGTGAGACCTATAGGTCACGAGTTTGAGTCGTTGTGTCAGGGTAGGCTAGAGTATGATCCTTCCCCACACCCTAAGTGAACACAGGATGCTTTGTACTTCGAGCTGCCCTTGTGCTAAAACTAACTGAAAAAGTTACTCACAATGGATTTTTTTTTTCAGCTTCATGGATTGCTAAATGCAGTGAGTTGGGGGATCATGATGCCTATAGGGGTCTTGTTTGCAAGGTACTTAAAGGTGTTTTCAGACCCTGCATGGTTTTACCTACACTCTATTTGGCAAATCACAGCTTATGTTATTGGTGTTGCTGGCTGGGCTACTGGTCTCCAATTAGGGAGTGAGTCTAATGGTATTCAATTTACTGCCCATAGAATCATTGGCTTTGTCCTCTTTTCTCTAGCCACCCTCCAGGTACTCTAATCATTCTTTATAACACTATTATTTCAACACTTCTTATCTGTTTGGTACGACGAAAGTCATTTTTTCAAGAAAACATTTTCCCTGAGGAAGTCATTTTCCAGTGTTTGGTTTGGTGGATAGAACATCAGCTATATTGCTTGGACTCTTTAAAGATGCGGATGGATGTGTGTCAGATCCTCCAAAAGTAGTGCAGACATGAGTGCCACAACATTTTTGGAGAGTCTAAGCAACATAGAGAAAAACACTAATATTGTTGTTCGTATCTAATCAATAACTTATCCGAAAAAAATATTTCCACACACCAACCAAACATCAGAGAACATTCTTATAGAACATATTTTTGAATTATGTCTTTTGGTTACAGGCTTCTGCTATGCTTCTAAGGCCAAAAAGGGATCACAAGCACAGGATCTACTGGAACATTTACCACAGAGCAGTTGGCTACTCAATTGTTGTTCTTGGAATCATTAACATATTCAAAGGTTTGAACATCTTGAAACCTCAGAAGAAATGGGAAACATATTATATTGCAACTCTAGTTGGTCTAGGAATCATTGCTGCATTATTGGAAGTTATCACATGGTGTGTGGTTATAAAAAGGAACAAGTCTGTTAGTAATACAGTTGAGAAGAATCCACAAGGTCTTCATGAATCAAATTGGTATAATGGTCATGAAAATGGAACAAATAGGACACATTACAGAGCTTAGATTACTGAAATTTTTATTTTCTTGAATTTGTTGTTGATATTTACTTATGTATGTCATTCCTCCTTATGTACTTTATATATAGCAGAGTGTTCTTTCCTTTCTTTGTATGTTCCTCGGTGTTTCTCTCGTTCTCTAGGGTCAGTGATGCATGGTTTGATAAACTCGATGAATAATGGATTCTTTTCTTCCCTCTACTATATGAAAGGGTTTGAACCTGTGACGTATGTCTTGCCTACACATCAAGTACGGTGCTCTTACCACCAGACTTAGTCATTCTCCTATTTCAGTTGCATTAGACCCAATGTTAGTACCATTTTCTAGGGTCAGTGATGCATGGTTTGAAAAACTCGATGAAAAATGAGTTCTTCTCTCTGCCATACTCCACTTAGATACTAGGCTTTTGTCTACGGAAGTGTTTGAACCTGTGACGTATGTCTTGCTCACACATCACGAACTGCGCTCTCACCACTAGACTTTGTCTCTTCCTCCTATTCAGCTCACTTCACAATATTGACTAGAAAGATAAAGAAAAAAGGAAATACTAGTAGAGTCCTTACCATTAAAGAATTAATTAATTATCAATCTCATCTCAGATTCTCAAATGACACATTTAACTCAACAATGGTTGAAGATTACTTTTGAGGCTCAAACAGCTACTGTTAAGGACATATCACAAGTAGGGATCAATAAAGCTTTTAAAACAAACTAGTAGTAAAATTGAGTAGCCAGAACACGAGTCTTGTGGCCTGAATCTGCAGTATGAATTGATCGTAATTTGGAGGTTCACACTCTAAAACATAAACAATTCAAAATGTATGCAAAAAAGTAACTTCAATCCGAAATCATGAAAGCTAAGGAGTGAGGCAAAAGACAGATATCATTTAAGCCCCTTTCTGTCAAACATATGAAATGGGCCTTGCATGAAGCTTTTTATAATATAGAACCAAATACGTCCTTTTATTATCATTGAAGTCCCTTTCCATCAAACAAATCGATGTCTTTTGACGGAAAACGGTCTTCAATGAATCTTCTTACACTAAAAAATCAATTATATACCATCATCGGATTTTTGAATATTGAAAAAGGATAGTACAGTAGACTTGCCTAGTTAATTAAAAATCATCCGTAAATGGCATGATTTGATCGCTGCTAGGCTAAATAATGCTTGAATCCTGAAAAGGAGGTCAGAACTAGAGTAGTTCAATAATGAAAGATGATCGGTTCTGGAGGTATCTTCTTTCCACTCCATGCTTCTCATTCTTATTCATTCAAGGCTTTGATAAATGCGTCCTTGAGATGAGCGTTTGTAGCAGCTACTCGTCGAGCTGTGAGGTCAAATTCTGAACCAGATCTGAAGAAGAAAAATTATTACACATCAGAGATATCAAACTAACGATATATTTCTATACTAATGAATCCATTAATCGACTTTGCCTCTATCCTAAAACAATTGGAGTCGGCTATATGAGTACACTACATATATTCCATTACAAATAGGTGTAAAACCTAAATATGTGCTTGAATAACTAGATCACTCTTTTTCTCAGGATACAAAACTTTACTTCTTTTTCAATGTGAAAACAATCTTGAACAGTTTCCGAAATCACCGGACATTGTAGCTTGTCAAGAGCACATTCTTTCGACTCTAGAAACCGTCATTTACATCTAAATGAGAAAGATACTTTTCCCCCCTCTAATAGAACATGAAAACTTAACCCTCATACTATTTTTCATTATTTGGAAAATTTCATGAGGAATAAGTATGTTACTCACGGATCAAACACGAAGCCTCCAGCTTCTTTCACTATCACAGCACCACCTGCCACATCCCTATACGTAGACACAAACGTCACCAATATGTTGAATGTTACAAACTTAAAAGATAGAAAAGAATTTATAAGCTTACCAAGGGCCACCAAATTCAAGTTCGTAGAAGAGATCAAGCCTTCCACACGCCACTCCACAGAGATTTAATGCACAAGAACCACACATTCGAAGGGACCTAACCTGTAATATAAAGATCAAACCAATTTTTTTTAATTGTCGGAACATATTTTTAACTGAAAACTTGGATGTCTTGGTAGGTGTTGTGTAACCTTGAAAAGCAAGCTATTGATTCTCCCTGTTGTAGCATCTACAGTTAACTTATCCCGGTTCGTTCCGGCCTGCTCCAGTAAAATAAAATGTCAGTAACTTTTCCTAGTATACCGAAGAGATAAACAGAATAAGTGGATCAGCACATAGATAGGCATAAATCCACCTAGGTCAATAACAAATTTTCCAAATAAAATGTCGCGAGGAAAACAAATCTTTTATACTTCATCATAACATAACCATAATGCTCTGCAACAACCTATTGCCAGGTGTCATCTGACAACTTACAAGGAAGTAAGAGTTTCAATATAATAGGAGGCTGCTAGAGATTTGCAGGGAAGACAAATATATTGGCTAAGAATACGCAAGTTCCCCGAATTGGACAAGCAACAGAACCTGGCTTCCGTATTCATTTAATCGAACTGGTTATCCTATTCACCTCTTTGTAGAACTCAGGACAAGCAAATAATCGAAGGTATACTTCACCAAATATATGCTACTTCTGAGTTTACACAAACCAAGATGGAGGTTCAATTAATTGTAGTTGACGAACATTGTGAAAACAATTTAAATTTCAAGTTCTTATGAACCATAGTTACAGCAGAACAGATAAACCGAAGTAGTTCTTCGTGTGTCACATTTCATTGAAAGATTTCAGCGGGGTTGCAATTGTAATCAATAATTAGGAGATGCTATCATTAAGCAAAGCAAATAAAGGAAGGTCAAGTACCTCTGTAGCAAGAAGAGCCTTCACGAGTTCAGACTGTGAAGATACTGCAGGTATTAAAACAAGGCAGAAGACTTGTTAGAGATCGATAGGTTTAAGCATGATGTTGTGAAAACTACACCATAACCAATATGCAACAATACCTTTGATAGGCTTCCCGTTGAGAAAAGCACCTTTCCCATCAATTGCAGTGAAAAGCTGCATTTCAAAAGCAAAAATCTTCTTACTAACTTGAATCATCAATTCAGCCAGAAACAATATAAATAAAACGAATAAGCACCTAAGGGTGTGGCCTAATGGTCAATGAAGTGGGTTGAGCACCATGAGGTCTCAGGTTCAAATTCCAACAGAGACAAAACACTAGGTGTCTTTTGATTTGTTCTAGCCTTGGTAAATAACGGTACCTATTGTTGGTGAGAGGTGGCAGGTATCCCATGGAATTAGTTGAGGTGCGTGCAAATGAAAGATCTATATAGGCAAAACGAACTAGTTGGAGATAAAGGTTAGTTGCTGTAAAACTCTTAGGAATATTTTATTCTGGTTAGAGACTTGTATGTTTGTGAAGGGGCAAGCACGAAATCTAGAGAACCTTTTAGTTTATAGAGTATCTCTTTTTTGTTCTAAAAGATAAACGATTTAGTATTGGAATGAATTGGACCTAAATATAAGGAAATGGGTGTAAAGGGTTCATGCAGCGGAACATCAACTAATTTGGAATTGAAGCATTGTTGATTGAGATATCTTACCTCATCGATAATTGGGTTGTAAACAACACCAACTGTTGGTTTCTTCTCAATTGTGAGACCGATTGATACACAGACAAAAGGGAACCTGAAGTCAATCAAGTTTCACAACGATCAGCTTGAGCAGCTTCATGGATCATATAAAACAGTTCTATCAAAATATGGAGAAATTTAAGATTACCCATGCACAAAGTTAGTGGTTCCGTCGAGTGGATCAACTATCCAAGTTGGTTCATCAGTCAGCTCAAAATTTCCACAAGAAGCAGTTGTTTCTTCACCAATGAACTGAAGTGGACAGATATTCGGCGCAGCAAAGAGCCAGAAACAGATCAGTACAATCTTTTCATGATACAGCTAATAAAATGATGGAACTAAGGATACAAGATCTGAAAGCGAACCTTATGGCTGGGGAAACGTTGCTTGAGATGGTCAAAAATGAGATCTTCACATGCCTTATCAGTCTCTGTGACTAAATCCACCTACATTGGATGAATAACATAGATTTAATTGTACAAAAAGACCCATAGCTTAAAACAAGAGACAGAAACAATCAAGATAGCTGCGTCATGCGAACTAAGCCAGGTTAAGTGGAGAAGGGTAGAGGGGCAGACACATATCCCCAAGTTCCAGAGGCTGCGGTTGGTACTAAGGGTTGGCCTCACGAAATCCGGATTTCTCAGTCATCAGAAAGAAAAAAAAAATCTACCAAATTTGACATCTTTTGGCCAAAAACAAAACATATGATTAGCTTTACGCAAGAAACAACTCATTCTTAACTAGTCCTACTGGATAATAAAGCATAGATTCTCGAACTCAAGCCATAAGCATGGTTCATTCTCTAAGTAGTATCTCAATATCCAATATTGTTCTTCATATAAGCAAGAACTGACTAGCAAATTAAGCAATAATAGCTCTTCATGAAGATCACAGAATGACAGAAAGCATTTGTTTACAAGGAAAATCCAAACACTAAGTTGCTCAGACTCTTCAAAAATGTCGCCAAGTGCGTGTCCGGATCACAAATTAAGCAATAATAGCTCTTCATGAAGATCACAGAATGACAGAAAGCATTTGTTTACAAGGAAAATCCAAACACTATGTTGCTCAGACTCTTCAAAAATGTCGCCAAGTGCGTGTCCGGATCCTCCAAAAGTAGTGCATTTTTGGAGGATCCAACACAGGTTCTGCAACATTTTTGGAGAGTCACACACTCTCCAAAAATGATGTTACGACCGTGTCAGATCCTCCAAAGGACCTGATACTCGCCCGTCAACATTTTTGAAGAGTCCGAACAACATAGGCCAAGGCAAAAACCAAACAGGCACTAACCACTCCTTTGTGCTCCACATGCTTAGTCTTGTAGAATCCTTGGCGAATTATCTGCAAAACACATAAATACAAAACAATGAAATCAAGAAAAACTTAAAGCTAAAAATTGAATCTTTTTTTGATTGTTCAAGCAAAAAATTGAATCCTTTTTTGATTGTTCAAGCTAAAAATTGAATCTTTTTTTATTATTCAAACTAAAAATTGAATCTTTTTTTATATTCAAGCTAAAAATTGAATCTTTTTTAATCATCCAAGCTAAAAATTGTATCTTTTTTTTATTATTCAAGCTAAAAAATGAATCTTTTTTTGATTATTCAAGCTAAAAATTGAATCTTTTTTTATTATTCAAGCTAAAAATTGAATCTTTTATTGATTATTCAAGCTAAAAGTTGAATCTTTTTTAATCATCCAAGCTAAAAATTGAATCTTTTTTTGATCATTCAAGCTAAAAATTGAATCTTTTACAATGTAAATAGCTAAAATTATTCAAAAAAAGAATGAATTGGATCAAATTAGATCTACCTCTCCAGCTTTTTTAGCCAAGCTAAAAATTGAAT
>NW_006239071.1:459086-462275 GCF_000226075.1 Solanum tuberosum
ATTCAAGCTAAAAATTGAATCTTTTTTTGATCATTCAAGCTAAAAATTGAATCTTTTACAATGTAAATAGCTAAAATTATTCAAAAAAAGAATGAATTGGATCAAATTAGATCTACCTCTCCAGCTTTTTTAGCAGCTTCAACTGCAACATCAAGAAACTCTTCAACTGAACCTGAAAAATTCAAACAATCACATTATAAAATTCAAACAATTATAATGCAAATTCTTAATAATAGGATTAATAATTATATAGGTAAAACATTCTAAGCGGAGATAAGGGCTCTACCATTTTGCGCCATCTTAAAAATAAATATATTTTAATTGAGTGATAAGAAGAAAAAGGGATAATTTGATGTGAATATATATAGGAGTAATATATTTACCTCACGTAGCACATGAAAGCATATTATTATTATATATATACCACAATTATCTATAGACAAAATTTGTTGGACCTAAAATACTTAATAATTCAAAATCAAATCAATCTCGAATTCGATATTTATTTAATTCATGTTTAAATAAAATGCTATAATTTGAAGTGTTTATTAGTTCCTTTTGGTATGCTGGAACTATTAAATTATCGACTAGCACCCTAAATTACAAGAATAATTAAATGTTTTGATTTTCATACTTTAATTTTTTTTATTCATTAAAAGAATCTCAGAAAATACAAGTGAAGGGCAGTTTGGTAAAAGCAATAACAGACGTGGAATATGCCTATACAACGTGAGAGTATATGCTTATTTTTTTTATTTTTGCTTTTGGTTTAAAGTAGCTTAGTGCTTGTGCACTTTTTTTTTTTTTTGGTTTGGGTAATAGACGATTTTTTTATATATTTATATAATATTCATCAAATATATTAAACGTGGCTACATTACTGTCAGCATTAGATATTAAAATATTACATATGGGTACATAGTGCATAACAAAAATGGTTTCTTCTGCTTCTAAAACCTCTGAGTTCCGAAGCAAAACAAAGGAGGAACTTCTACTTATTAATATAAAAAAATAAATATTAGAACGATAATGAAAAATAATGCTTCGATCAATGTATTAAATTAATAGCAGAAATTGTTTTTTTCTAAAAGAGGGAATACATAGGTTTTTCTATAAATAATTTTGAATGTTTGCCAAATATAAATTATTGTTCTAATGTTACTTAACAGTAAGTGAAGCAATTCCATGATGAGAGCAAATATCACCACTTTGAGGCAATGATACAAATGGTCCACTGGACGTACGAATCAATGGAATAACTTTAGTATAAACAATACTTTTCAAGATTCCTTCAAACCATAATCTTTCGTAAACTACTACTTCATCATCAGTATATAAAAAGTAGAATAAATACAAAGATGCTTCTTATAAAGTAAGGATTGGAAATCAGTGTTTCCCAAAATTTTGAAACACCTTTGAATCTTCAATCGAAGAAGAGAAGAGACCGTACAGGTAACCTGTTGAGGATGTCCATAAGTATTTCGTCTCGAAAGTGAGTTGACAGAGGACTTAAATGGAGAAACAATTGAGACACACTTTATATTCAGCAATGTGAATGTGAAAGACCAGAAACGGGACTGACAAAAGATTCAATCAAATTATTGTTCAGTAGAGAAAACACCATTTTTTGTATTAAACATACATCAGAGCTCAACAACTCAAAAAAAATGACACACTGTTGCGCGTTCCTCGACTGCGATTTATTTGTTTTCCTTCGGTTCAAGGGCTGCAATTTCTTTGACAACTTGCGCTTTGTCAGCCTCAAACTGCTCATCCTCTGCACACAACAAAAAGACGAATAAGGACAACGATTTCATCATGCTTTCACACGAAATGGGGTGTTCTTTTCATTTCGATTGTGTTTTCCTACCTTTTTCAGTCTTAAAATCGGCAAAGAGGCGAAGAAGTTTGCTTCTGTTTGCTACAAGGATGCTAACAATATCGGGAGGTTTGTTGTGATTTGCCGCAAATAGCTGTAAAGCTTTAAAAGGTTAGAGATAAAGCATTTGATAAATGGAGTAAATTTAATGAGCATATACATGAAACAATGTTGAAACAAGAAGGGTACCTTGAAGACATGAAATGCTTCTATCTGGATACTCTTGCTCGACTCCTGCCAAAGAGAAACTCAGCAATCAATATCGGATGATTAAAGCAATACTAATTAAGAACATTTGTAAACTACCAGTCGATGTTAGGCTTTTCATGTTAGTTGAAGTGACGGAAGAAAAAGCCTCTTCCCCATATTAACAGGTACAGAGCCAAGAAAATCAAGAGTCATAATCTGTTAATATACATATGTATGGGTCTGGCTTTGACCAATTTTTGTAGTAACTCATGTCGAAACGTCCAAATTTAACTCAATGCCGCATTATCCACTCATTTTTTCATGTACGACTCTAAATAAGAAACCATAGAAAGGGTATATTGAGAAGCATAGTAAAGCCCCTAGAGAATATAAAGCAAATGGAAGTAAACCAAAAGAACACAGACATGGAAAGACACATGAGGAAAGAAAAACCAAACAGTGATAGTGAGCAAGAAGGAAGTTGATCAATACCCTGAGCAGATTCATGAGAATCCTCAAGTTGTCTCTTGAGCTAACATAACGTGTCATCACAGCAGAATTTGAGCGGTCCAACAACATATCTGCCAAGAGCTGCAACAACAAAGCAGATAATTTTAGAGATTTAAAATGTTTTTAGAGTTTTTTATTCCTCCAACAACATTGGGAAAGTGCTAAATATGTACATTTAATAAGAGTCACTTTCTGCATATCATAGAATTCAAACATTGGAATATGAGGAAAACAATTAAAGTTTCTAAGCAATTTATATTTGCCACAACATGAGAAGGCCAAAAAAGACCAGCATCAATAGTTAAGCCTATGCAATGGTTCAGCTTTTCCTTCAAAGAATCTCATACCTTTCATTAATAATAACCCAAAATATACGTGCAGGAATGACATTCCATATGCTTCTACTATCTTTTTCACCCTCCCGTCTGACTAGCATAAGAGAGGGTTATTTACAAACATTGACATAACCCAGTTCAATCCAGATGGATTTAGAAATGAACTTCACAACATCACCACAAACAGTGCAGCAACAATTAATAAAAATAAAAAATTCCCTTCTTTGTGATTTTTTTGGTCATTCATAGCTTTATCTTTTTTTTTTTTTTTTTTTT
>NW_006239071.1:462463-463622 GCF_000226075.1 Solanum tuberosum
TTTTTTTTGATAACCGAGAAATCCGTCTGTGACCCGCCCTTTGGACCAATCACAGCCTTCTAAACTCGGTGGATAATGGGTCCGCCCCTCTACCCTCATTCATAGCTTTATCTATAATCTTCAAAAGCCTTTAGTTCACGGAAATGGCTGATGATACCATCTTGTAGACAGACTTAAATCCTTAACAGTAGCATTCCGTCCCTACGGTGTTTCCACCTCAGAATATCTGGTGTGCCTTGTACAGATTACAACTTCCTCCTATTTTCTTCTTAACATTACTATGTATCAGTGTTGTCAAAGGCACACTTAAGCCCTATAATGAGGCTAAAAACGTGTTGAGCGTTTTGCCTCATTTTATGTGCGCTTCAATGTCGTCATCAAGGTTCTAATACAAATTTTTCCTTTCTGATGAGCCACAAAACAATTGATATTTCACTATATCGTAATTTGTTTTCAATTTCTTTGTTCATATATTTGTCATTCATGCTTATAATTATTAGCCTTGGACTAAACATATATATTTGTAATTTTTCTCCCTTTGCACCTTTTTTCATTAAAGCCCACACTTTATTTGTGCTTTGCACTTAAAGCTCCAATGAACCTTAGGATTTTTGGTATTTTTTGCTTTTGATAACACTGCTAGTATTTTCTAAAGAGGTGCAAAAGGAAAAGAAAAAAAATCTTCCACAAGATGATCAGCATTCAAGTCAGCAAAACATCACTTGTGTAAGAGATCTGGAGAAATTTAACAAAAGAAAGCACTTTGAACATTAATGATTCATAATGTAACGTCCCAAATTTACACTTGGATTCTTTGCAAAATGTGTGAGATTCCAAAGAAACAAAACTCATGCCAGAATTACCAGAACCATACTATTCAACCAAATATTTCCACATCAAAGAGGGGACAAATCCCTTACCTTGACAGCTTGTCTTCTGGTGATGTAGTTACTAGACTCGAGTAGCTTTGAGTTATACTCTGTGAAAAACTGAAACCAGAACCACAAGATGGTGTATGAGTTAACAACAATCTATTTTCCAGAACAACTAACAAGTCATTCATAAAGCAAGCGAATAACAAGACTGGAAACAGCAGATATCACCACACTATCCTACAAATGCAAATAAACAACAGTTTTTTTTTTTTTTTTTGGGGGGG